>NC_048298.1:211399515-211585379 GCF_013100865.1 Trachemys scripta elegans
GGGGGCTGCCCGGGAAACCGTGATGCTGGTAGCACTGGGGCAGCCCTTTCCCCCTGGCTGGGAGTGGGAGGGAGGAGGGGGCGGAGTTAGGGTGGGGGAAGGAGCGGAGTTGGTGCGGGGCTAGGGGTGGGGAAATGGGCGGGGCCATGGCCCGTGGAGGGTCCTCTTTTTTTATTTATGAGATATGGTAACCCTAGACAACAAGAATTTAAACTGAAGTCAGGAGTGTTGAAAAAGTGTCATCTGATCTAATGACTGACATGGCAAAAGTTATATTCTTCCCTAATCGTGAACCTTCTTTACAGGAAACAAACAAGACCATTCTCAGAAGAAAAACAGACAAGGGGAAAGTCAGGGTTTGTGGAGGGGAAAAAAACCCCAACATATAGGTAATTAATTGATAAAATACCACACAGAATTTCAAAATTCCCGATCAAAGAGTGAAGAAATCCCTCTGAATAGAATGAACCAGAGGGATTTCCCCCTTTAACTGATATTTTCAATTGGACAATGCAGATCATTTGGCTCAAATATTTGGGTGAATCAGGCTACATCTACACTATGGACCGTACAGCGGCACAGCTGTACTGCTGCAGCTGCACCACCGTAAGGTCTCCTGAGTAGCTGCTCTACGCCGGTGGGAGAGAGCTCTACCGCCAGCATAATTAAACCACCCCCAACAAGCAACAGTAGCTATGTTGGCAGGAAACACTCTGCTGCCGACATAGCGCTGTCCACACCAGCGCTTTTATCGGTGAAACTTATGTCAGTTGGCGGTGTTTTTTCACACCCCTTATCAACAAAAGTGCTGCCAACAAAGGTGCTAGTGTCGACGAAACCTGAGACAAAGATTAGTGCGCAAGAAAATATGCTAAAGATAGCAGTACTTATGAGTTAAGTATAATGTGGACACTTGGGGCTACACTGGAGTTTCCCAGGTTTAAATGAGGGTAGAAGTTGTTCAATACTGTATAAACTTCCCACACTACTGGCAAATGCACCTAAATCAGGACTTGCAACATCCTGTTTGGCTCAATGCTAAGCCTCCCATGAGCAAAGCCTGACAAGTGTACCTATTAAGTGGTGCATTTTGTTTCTAAAGCCCTTTCGGACTAGAACTGGGTTCAGGTCATGAACTATTTTTATTCTTGGACCAAGACCTTCCAAGGTAATCAATGTGGACAATTAACATGAAGAAAACTGTAAATGTCTCACTGAACCCTACACATAAAAATCCTTCACTGTATTTATGCCCTTGAAATTAGAGACAGAAGAAAATAGTACGTGAAAAAAATTAGGATTCCCCTCTTTTCAGATCTCCCTGCAACCTTCCCTGGATTCTGCAATTTTTGGAAAATTTAAATTTCACTGTCCTGCCAATTCAAAGACAGAACTGCCACAAGGTAAGCCGATGTGTAGTAGCCTGCTGCTCTTTTAAATTGGCCTTGTAAAAAACTGACTTCAGTCAAATAACAGTAGCAGTCCAAAGAGGAACTCATCCTGCCCTACTGTGTTCACCTCAAGGAGGTTTGAATTTCAAAGCTGACCGGATTACTTAAAAGCTAACCATTAAACAGAGGCAGTTCAGTTTCTCTCTCCCGCCTCCACTCCACCTTTTTGAAAGAAAAGAAACATTAAAGATTAGAAATTTTAGGACCAGATATTCACAAGATTTTTTCAGTACCAGAATATACAACTGAGACCAGATTTTAAGGAGAATACATTCAGCATGCTGGGTGCTGAGCTGCACTGGCGATCTGACCATTAGTCTCACAACGGCAGCTGTCAGGTGCTGAGCACTTTTAAAAATCTGGCCTTCGATGCACAAAAGCCACCTACTGATAAGTTCAGGTTCCCACAGTAACTGTAACTCATCTACATTATACAGTACATTCATCCCAGGCCAAATTCTGCTCAGTTACACCCAGGCAACCTCAGGTGCATTAGATCCACTTAATTTCCTCCGCCCCTCCTTGCCCCTAAGGAAAGCTCAGTCTGTAACCCCCCGCCCACTAAAAGTAGCTTCTACAGTCAATTATTTCTTTTAATATCTTTCCTTCCCTCCTCTGGCCCTCCTCTCCCTTAACAGCAGCAGGGGATTCTCTCTCCCCAACACAACCCGCTCAGTGGGTCAAATCCCAAGGTCGTTATTCAGTCAGTTGCTGCTTACTGATGTAAGGAGTGATTAAAATGGGACCCCCTATCAGCTCTGCTGATCTGAAACAGGGCAGTGAGATGGGGAAGGGCCATGTATCAAGTGCTCAGAGGTAGCTCTAAGGCAGGGGTCGGCAACCTTTCAGAAGTGGTGTGCCGAGTCTTCATTTATTCACTCTGATTTAAGGTTTCGCATGCCAGTCATACATTTTAACGTTTTTAGAAGGTCTCTTTCTATAAGTCTATAATATATAACTAAACTATTGTTATATGTAAAGTAAATAAGGTTTTTAAAATGTTTAAGAAGCTTCATTTAAAATTAAATTAAAATGCAGAGCCCCCCGGACCGGTGGCCAGAACCCAGGCAGTGTGAGTGCCACTGAAAATCAGCTTGCATGCCGCCTTTGGCACGTGTGCCATAGGTTGTCTACCCCTGCTCTAAGGAATCCATCCAGGCTGCAGTTTTTTAATTGCCTGTTTTCCCCTTTGATCCACTTGGCTGAATGGTGCTTCACACGCAAGCTACCCATGCCTCCTATTCCCACATCTGTGTAGCTCATAGAACATCCAACAGTACCCCAACATTCACTATTTAAACACTCTTTAATTGCAAAAGAAATAAGTGCTATTGGGCTGACTCAGACTTTACTTATAGCTTACTCAGCCACACCCCCAATGCATAACAAGAGCTCAGTATTTGACCCCTGGGGAAGGTGGAATTGGTGTAAAAGAAGTGGGGAGGGAAGGGAAGGGAAGGGAAGGGAAGGGAAGGGAAAAGGAGCTGAGAATATTGTAATTTCCCATTTCCATGTACATGTTGTGCAATTCTCAAGTTATGCATGCAAGGCACATATTATGCAGCTCATATTTTATTATCTTACTCTGAAAAAGATTTGGGGGTCATGGTGGATAACCAGCTGAACATGAGTTCCCAGTGCGAGACTGTAGCCAAAAGGGCTAATGCAATCCTTGGATGCTTAAACAGGGGTATTTCAAGTAGAAGTAAGGAGGTTATTTTACCTCTGACCTTAGCACTGGAGCAACTGCGGCTGGAATACTGTGTCCAGTTCTGGGGTCCACAATTCAAGTATGTTGACAAATTAGAGAGGGTTATGAGAAGAGCCACAAAAATGATGAAAGGATTAGAAAACATGCCTTATAGTGATAGACTCCAGGAGTGCAATCTATTTAGCTTAACAAAGAGAAGGTTAAGGGAAGACCTTCCAAGTACTTATGTGAGAACCAAATATTTGATAATGGGCTCTTCAGTCTAGCAGAGAAATGATCCAATGGCTGGAAGTTGAATCTAGACAAATTCAGACTGACATAAGGCATAAATTTAGGATAATTACCATTGGAACAATTTACCAAGGGTCGTGGTGGATTCTCCATCACTTGCAATTTTTAAATCAAGATTGGATGTTTGTCTAAAAGATATTCTCTAGGAATTATTTTGGGGAAATTCAGAGGCCCATGAGATACCCAAGGTCAGACTAGATGATCAAAATGGTCCCTTCTGGCCTTAGAACCTATGAAGCTATGCAAGTCACCAATGCACAGGATGGAAGTCATCCAGAATGCAACAGTCACAGTGATAGTTAAACACATTATTCCAAGCTTGAAATCTTTACACTAGTTCCTTGTAAAGATATTCATTGATTTAAACATTCTTTTAGCTTTTAAGGTTCTTAGGGGAATAGCCCAAACATACCAACTGCTTGTTTATTGCTGTATTCCTTCCTCACATTCTAAAGTGATTGGGCTCATCTTTGACTTGCCCTAATTTCAACCTTGACATGTTGGGCACATGGGCACCTTTGACCTCCAACTGTTATTCCCAAATGATAGTCAACGATGGAACTGAGAAGCAGGTTAGAGAAATATATGTCTCTTATGCCTCTCAGTTGTTCTTAATCACTGTCTTTTATATTTGGTTTTGTATACAGTGATCCATGTTTTATTGCACATACTAAAGCCACAAGAGGAGTTTTGTAAACTCAAGTCACTGTTGTTGAAATGAACGAAGGAGAGGTAAATGGGTGCGGGGAGTTTTAAAAATAAATATACTGTCATGCAGAGAAATGTGGCTAATTGTGGAATGGCAAGGGTGAGCATTCTTGAGCATAGATGAGTGGGAGTATCCAAGTCAGAAGGGCTAAAGAGGAAAGGTGACAGACAAGAAAGCACATTTCAATATAATAATGATATCTCAAAAGTACTTCCTGTTTGTTCACCCTGTGGTAACCATTGAGTTACATCCACATACAATGGGCATTGCTTTGTTGCAAGTAACATAAAACATATCGTAAGCCTGTGCTGAAAAGAAGAAAATATAGCATGGAAAGCTAGAAAATCTCCAATACCAAAGATCCCATTAGTAGCTATGACTGAGATTGTTCCAAGCAGTTTCAAAGAGACTTAGACACATATTTTCCATTAAAGATGGAATCCCCTTGGCAGCTTTGAATATCTCACCTCCTATCTTACCGTGCTAGGATACAGAGAGCTATTTTGGAATATAGAATGTAAATAGATGGTATGAGAAAGAGAATTTATGCATTATTAAAATAAATAAGAACTAGGTAGCAATGTAGTACAACAAAGATACATCTTGAGGCTTTTGGGGACAAGTCACAAGAGTGGCTATCACCAAAACTATTTGATGGAAATATATCTTGGTCTCACATGTTTATCTGTAAGCCTTATTTTGTGCATGCATATGCAAGCATTCACACACATGTCCAGATACACACTCTCACACATACTACATATGTTTAAAACCTCCTCTTTTTTCTAGCTACCAAACAATACAATATTTCACAGCTACTCTAATATTGCAGTTGTTGGTTAAAATGCTGTATAAAATGCCTCGTGTTTTTAATCACTTAAAAAAATATTCATCTTTCCAGGCTACAATGTCGCTGAACTATAGCCCTCTCATGTCATCAAACTCATGAAATAGAACTCTTCTGCTAGCTGCAGGTTGGGCTTTTGTTATATTCAATTATATGTTATATATACACTGTAATTTCTGGAATCTGTCTGAATGTCTGAATTAATGAATGAATTCCCAGTGAAAGACACTGCTGTTTCCACACCAGTTTTGCCGTGGATGGTGTCACTGAAGAGCATTGCAGCTGTGCAGTAAGGTCTTGGCTTTTTGATGAAGTGATTCCATAGAGCACTCTTGACCTTGAAAATGTCTTTATGTCTGACTATTTCTGTGTCTGCCTCTCTCCCCTCCTCCAAACTTACTTCACTTTAGCTAAAAGGAATGAAGCATGCAAATTAATCAGAGGTGGCAAGTGACTGGCTGCATTGTCTTCAATGTTGAATTGTACATAGGGAAAAACAGAGGGTGGACACAGTGAAAAAAGGTAAAGAGGACAGAAGAAGATGGCCAAGAGGCCCAAATCCAGAGTTGGAGTTACAAAGAAGCTACAAGAGCAAGAACTATGTGGGGTAGGGACATGACCAGTACTGAAGGGGATAAGAAAGAAAGAAAGAAAGAAAGAAAGAAAGAAAGAAAGAAAAGCAACAGGCTACAGCTTCAGCTCAAATGAGAGGAGAGCGAGACAAGAGGAAGAGTAAATAGACTTGGTATAAAAGGAAAGTGGGAGACAGATTAAGGATGTAGAGAGCTATAGCGCACAGGCCAGTTCATTGATATATATCCATGTGATAAATTTCAGCTATGTAATAAACCAACAGAGCTATATGCCTGGCATGTTTCATTTAATATGCACTCTTGGTTACCTCACCAAGGCTCTGTGCTCACTAAGGACTTGATCCTGCCCCACTAGGTCAATGGGAGTTTTTTCACTGACTTGAATGGGAACAGGAGCAAGCTCTGAATTATCTCCCTCTGGGCTTCTTCTAACATGTCAAATAAGTCACCCACTAGAGAAATGGTTCCTCTTCATCCTCAAATATCATCCACCCCCACAAAAAATTATAGTGGCCCAATGACCACAACAAGCATATTTAGTCCTGTTCCCGGTGAAAATAAAGAGCTAGAAATGGAAGCTTCATATGGGGACACCGAAATTGCTAAACTGGATTATTAGACCAATGGACCATCTAGTCCAATATCTTGCACTTTTTGTACATTCTTTGTACTGCATTTCTGCAGCTTTTCATGGCCGTGACAGCCATCTTGTAAGGAACCTCACAAGGAGGCAGCTTCCACAGCTGCTTTGAAAGATTTTAAAACTTTCTTTCCTGTCTACTGTCAGTTACGTTTGTTTCCAAAACAGATAATTTTTAACATACAATGCAGTGAAAAAAAAAAGGGGGGGGTGGTATGTTTATAGGCTTTGTATAGAGATAATGATCGAAGTAGTTAAAACTAATAAAAGAATGGAGGGAATTATTTTCCTAGTCCCACACTGAAGTTGTCTGTTGTGTGTTCTGTGGGTAACTGGGATTTGACCAGATACTTGAAGGTACAACACTCCAAATGTCACTGGTTAGAAAAAAGTATATCAGTATTATTTTAATATTTAATATTTCCAAACTCTGATGTCAGAGAGGAAAGGACTCAATCTGGGAAGAATAAATAGTAGGCTATGGCAACTGTTGCCATAGCAGCATGAGACCTTGTAAGGAAGAGATTTGGGAGGGGTGTTGCCTTCAAGAAAATTAGCTCCCTTGTTTTTGGCATAGCCAAGCTGTATCCAGGCTTTCTGTGATTGAGCTGAATAGTTTTCACCTTGGGGAGGAGGGTTATGCTCTTCTTTTAGGAGTAACCCAAACCATCCAAGAACCTCCCAAATACATTTGGTTCAGGAGCCTGGAACTGGAACACCAAACCAAACCACACCTCTTCCCTCCATTCTGCTCTCAAGAAACCCTCATCATCTTGGTAATCTGAGCAGGAACCCAGGTCTTGGGGAGGGGGTAATCTCTTCCTTTTTCTCTCCAGAGACTACGTAAAAGTGGATCCCTCCCATGCTCATCCCATTACACCCTCCAAGCGAACCCCCTTAACACCACTCCTACCAGGCTAAGCAAGCTGCTACAAAGATCTTTGAGCTGCATAATCAGCATGACCCTTCAGAGGGCAGTAGAGTTCAGGTTCTCAGCTCACTCTCCCTGATTTCTGCACCTAGGTCGGATCCTGCACCCACGGAATGGTAAAGCTCCCACTGACTTCAGTGGGGCATGATCATTCATCTACAGAGGGTGCTGAGTAGGGTTATGAAGGTAATTTCTATGCAGCACATATTTTTAAAGGCCCAGTTCCTAATAAGATTTTCTATAGAACACATCTACATAATATGTAAGCACTGCCTGGGTAAATTAGGTCTTCCTAGAGGAGTTCATATAGTCTTCTGCTCTCTTCCGCCTTTGATTATAGAATGCTCTGAATGTAGGATGCTCTGCTTAGGGTATATAATTCATGTTCGCACACAGCTTGGGGTATATAATTCATGTTTTTACACACACACACACACACACACACACACACACACACACACTTTGCAGGTTTGGGGAGCCTCCCCCGGGGGTTCCCAGACCCAAAAGCCACACTTCATAAAGTGAAGTTTTATGCTGGAATTAATGATGACACCACAGCTGTGAAAAATAGCGTCTGCAACTTACTTGCTCTCTCGCTCTCTCTTTTTTTCAAACTAGCTGCTGGTTTATTTTAGGCCTTACCCATTAAAATATACAATGTACTAATTGCAGTTCTGTTTATGTAATGACCTGTTTATAGTGAAGTTATTCTATTCTCTATAGAACAATTCCACTTTACATTGCTTTTAAGGTAAATTTTGTCACTGGTTAAAGATTTTTTTTCTTTATGATAGATCACAAAAACCTGTCTGGGATGTCATTTTAAATTAAATGTTTTATTTTTTTAAAAAAACAAACCCCATGTCCTTGCCTAGCAAAAGGTACATATTTGTAAGAGACAATGGTACTTCAGTCACCGGTAGAATTTAGTGTCCTTATTTTATTCTCTTTTCAGTTCTTTCCAAATTACACTTTGGTGATGCTGTGTATGTTGCTGATATGATTATAACATCGGATTGCTGCCCAGGCTGTCTGTCCATGCAGGGCTCTAAGGGAGAGCAAGACTTCCTCTGATGTTTATATGGCCTCTCTAGATTTTGAATCTGGGCCTGCAATGCTAAGCATATACTGCAAGCCTGTTACTCCCTGCAGGTGGGAAGAGAAGGGCAAGGCATGGATGGAGCCTTAGCGTCCATCTTTCCGTCCCAATGTTCAAACCACCTCAGCTGAGCCATCACAGGAGCCATCACTGGAGCAAATAGCAGATTACTACCCCCCACTAGATTCTTATTTTCCTGAGCTATTCCTGGCCCACGCTCTGGGTAGATTGTTAAACCATAATCCAGCCCATAGAGTTTTTACAAATATAATGGATTTTTGCAATATATTAAGTAGGACTTATATATTTGCTTGGTCCCTGTGCTGCTGTAACATAATAAAAGTGTTTTAAAATGGGAATTATGCTACTATAAATATATGGGATCATAACATACCCTCCATCGGCATTTACACCTATCTTCAATAGGAAAGGGATTTTGACATGTGGATCAGTTAACTGCTGTGTGATCCATCAGTATCACTAATGTATCAATCACCGGGATATTTGGGTGCCAATAACCAAGTTAACAATTGCATAAAGGATTCTACCGTTCACTATTCTTTGGTTCAACAGCACATACGGAGTCACTTTTTGGGGGTTTTGTAACTTTCCTCAATCCATGGGTAAATAAATTGAGATGCTTGGTCATTATTTAACCCCATTTATCAAGAATAAGCTTACGTAGAAAGGTGGGTCTTGTACTGTGTGGTTTTTGTGTTGTGTTTATTGCGTTTTAATAGAATCTTTCCCCCTTCACAAGATTTTTTTTTCTTTTTTACTTCATGGGACCTAATGAATCCCTGAACCACAAATATGGATGTTTGATCTTTATTTTTTGTTTCCAGACTGGCAGCAATGTATTTCTGTCTGCGAGACCAGAGCTTTTCAAATGGGCAAAGACACAGCTGTTGTAGTACAGCTCAAGAGCTTGTGAAGAGTGTAAATGTTTATTTTTAAAATGAGAATACAAACTAAATTCAAGTAACCTTCTATCCAAAGTAGCATCCATATTATTGTCCTAATATAATTTTTATCTCAAAATCCTGCCAGCCATCTGGCATAAACTACCATATTCTGACCAGTTAAAACAAGGAACAGCTGTGATAATCTCCTACAATTTATTGTATGCTTTAAAGCACTGTACTGGCCACAAATATAAAATAATAAATAAGGGCATTATCATTCTGTACTGACTGTCCTGGTAGGAATTATTATTATTACTTAACCAATATTCAACAGTGTCCTATGGAAACATATCACAGTAGTTTGATTTTCAACAATATTTCTTCCAAAACTGCCTCCTTCTTCGTTATCAAATTAAACCCTGAAGATGTTTCAGCTGAATTCTGGTGACAAATTACATCAATTGTCTACCAGCCTGTCTTGTCAGAATAGTGGCTTGAGATGTAATACACAGGAAGCGCTATACCTTTTTTTCCTGTTAAGTATTCAGGACAGAACACTCTTACACAGACACAGTATGATTCCCAAAATTCAGACCGTGTATTTATTGAAGCTAGGGAAAAAACAGGCTACACGGATTATGAAGTCCAAAAGTAGTGACCACAAACCCAAGAATCTATATGGAATTATCCCAGAGGGAACCTGGTATATGTTGCCTCAAGAGAGTCATCCTAATTCTTTTCAGCAAGCAAGGAATTTAAAATAATCATGGGAATCCCGATTTTCTTTCACTAAGTCCTCCCACATCTTTTTCCCTAGTCAGCCAAGTAGGAGTTGATTATCATTTGCCCTGACTGCATCTGTGCTCAAGTGATGTTATGTCTGAAAGCCAAAAAAATATCTGTCTGCAACAGAAGGGTTAAGTGCATCCACTTGCAGTACAACGTGTTACTGTGCTATGGAGAGGAACCTGTAATGCTACAACGGCTACAACAGGTGGCAGTAGAAGTGGACAGTTACCCAGGGTCACAGCTCCAGGTGGGGATACATTGAAGAGAAAGAAGTATGTATGTGTGCATGACTGTCTCTTCCATTCTAGTGTGGCTGGTATGGGGTATTCTATCTTTATACAGTGCAGGCACTTGGAGACGGGAGATGTTGGCTTGTTGCTTTAACAGACACATATTTGTGGTGAGGTGGTTATAAGCAAGAAGCATAAGAGGTGCTGGAGTAGCAGGCGTATTTCCATAGCAGTGTGTGTGTGGTCTCACAGGACAGCATGAGGAATCCTCCTAGGATCCAAACTCACCACCACGCCAGAGTAACGTAAACCTCTGTGATGCAGGGAACACTGCACACTTCAGCTTACTTTCAACATTTGGTGCTATTGTTAAATCTTGTTAAATATCAAACTGAGATATTTGTCTGGTGAAATGATGTACAGTGGAAAACCAGCTGAATGCAGAAAATTAGAAACTGTTTGAAATCTGTAGAAAATTTCCATCCAGCCTGAAGAGAACTGGAAGGAAGAAGCACCCAAATATGTATGTGTGTGTGTGTGTGTGTGTGTGTGTGTGTGTGTGTGTGTGTGTGCTCCTTCTCACGCAGGTGTGTGTATGTGTGTGAGAAAGAGAGATATTGTCTGTACCAAACAGTGGTACAATTGCTATGGAGCCAGTATCATTCTGAAGCCTGTAACATGGCCAAACGCACAAGCTTGACAGAGTGAAATGATAATCTCCCTTTACCGCTGAGGATGCAGTGGGAGAAGAGTTGCATTTCTGCCTTATTTCAATCTGTTCTGTGTGAGAGGAAGAAAGAAACATATATAACCAAAGGGGAGAGAGAAATGCATTGAAATAAAGCCAAATGCTACAGACAACCGACACAATCAACACAGAAGTCACACACCCGGGGAAACAAGACTAGAACCTTGAGTCTTCAAGGCCTCAAAAGAGGCCTCTAAAAAGGATAATGTGAGCTGGAGACCCTCAATATAAATGAGAAGTGGCTAGTGGTATAGCAGTCTTCATATGAGGCCCACTTCACCCCCCCGGTCTGAAGCAGTCCAGGTATCAAATTCCGTTGTCATTGAAGTCAATGACAAAACACCCAATGACTTCAGTAAGGCAGGATAACACCCCAGATTTGGTGATTTTCAAGGCATGCCCTATGAATGACTTCTCTATTCACTCATGTTTCTAAGAGGGGCTAATTATCATGGGGAAGAGGGTTTTGTTGGGTTGTGCTGCTGTTTCAGCTGCTGGGTTAATTTGTTAATTAACTAAATGTTTTTTAAAATTTATTGTAAGATGCTTAGAATGGAAGATAGGGGGCATTTCTGGTATATTAGAAATGTAGGTAAATATATGTAGTATATATATTACTGACAGTAACAGCACATCTCATCCTCTTTGTGGATCAGTCTGTAGAGGAGAAAGAACATACGCAAAAAGCAAGTACATGACATCATGTAGGGAAAGATCAAAGGGTAGCCATCCACCCAAAATTGCACAGGGCAGTTCTGAATTGTGTGGCTCTACTGTATAACTAAGTCTTGGCAATACACCTAACAAATCCCAACAACAAATTACAATTTAGTTCACATAGAAGGAAAAACATCTTACATGCACCATGACAGCTAGGTGTTGTGCTGTGTCACATTTTTGTCCCATAGGACTGAGTCCCAAAGGTGGTAACCCTAGCTGAGAGACAGAAAGATACACACCAAACAAAGGGAACCAATGGGGGAAGGAATAGCTCAGTGGTTTGAGCATTGGCCTGCTAAACCCAGGATTGTAAATTCAATCCTTGAGGGGGCCACTTAGGGATCTGGGGCAAAATCAGTACTTGGTCCTGCTAGTGAAGGCAGGGGGCTGGACTCAATGACCTTTCAAAGTCCCTTCTAGTTCTAGGAGACAAAATATCTCCATTAATTTATTTTTAAAGGGAGACTGGTACAAATATATTCAAAGGAAAAAGAGAAAAAGATGCCCATAAACTAATAGCGTCAGGAAAGGAAGGAAAAACAGAAGGGTGGTCATCACAGAACTGACAAAGAGAGAAATAAAACCCTTTCCTTTCTACCATTCTGGGACATAAGTTCTGCCTGATTTGAAACCGAAACCCTGCCTGACAGGTCATATTCTCCTCTGTCCGTTAAATTTGTTCACCACAGTTTAATGCTGAAGGCATTCCCAACAATTTATTCAAATTCCTTATTTATTATAGAAGTCTGCTACATTCCTATTTGATAGGAAAACAGCTCTTCTGTGTTAACTTCGGAACCCTTGCTATATCTTTTTTATAGTACTTTAATTTTTAGTAAAAACCTCTCTCTTACAGTCACACACCGTGATGCTAGTTACACAGATAGTACTAGCACATACATTAGGGCTACCATATGTCCGGATTTCCCCGGACATGTCTGGCTTTTCGATCTATAAATAGCTGTCTGGGGGGGATTTCTAAAAATCTAAAAATGTCCGGGATCCGCCCCGGTCAGCTATTTATAGATCGAAAAGCAGTGGCCAAGCGCCGCTCGGCAGCCAAAGCCCCTTCCCGGCTCCTCCCATCCCCTGCAGCCTTAGCACGCCGTCCGGCCCGGCAGCTGTCTTCCCCGTCCTCCTCTCCCCTGAACGCTCCGCCCCCCTGCTTTTCCCCCACCCCCTCACACCCCCCCACGAATCAGATGTTCACGGGAAGCCTGAAAAGAAGCAGGGGCAGGCGGGCAGCAGCAGGTAAGCTGGGGCGGGAGGGGACCCAAGAAGGAGGGCTCCGGGGAGGCGTGGCACGGCTCCCTCTGGTCCTGGCCAGCACAGGCCCCGGTGCACCGGCCGAGCACACCTGGCCCGGCCCCAGCAGCTCCGGCCCCGGCCCCAGCTGCTCCAGCCTAACCCCGGCCGAGCACCTCTGGCCCGGCCCCAAGCCCCGCGACCCCGGCCAGAGCTCTGGCCATAGCGCAGCCCGATTCCTGGGCATTTTTAAAGCCGACCCTGGTCAGGGGACCGGGGCGGGGTGGATGGGTCGGGAATTCTGGGGGTCCTGTCAGGGGGCGGGGAGCAATTGGATAGGGCATGGGAGTCCTGGGGGTCTGTCTGGGGGCGGGGGTGTGAATATGGGGGGGGGGGGGGGGAGAGGGGGGGGGGCAGGCAGGGGACGGGGAAGGGCGGGGGGGGGCGGTGGGGGGAGGGGGTTCTCAGGAGGGGGCAGTCAGGGGACAAGAAGCAGGGAGGCTTAGATAGGAGGTGGGGTCCTATGGGGCACTTAGTGGCAGGGGTCCCAGGAGGGGACAGGCAGGGGACAAGGAGCAGGGGAGGGTTGGGGATTCTGAGGGGGGCAGTCAGGAGGTGGGAAGTGGGAGGGAGTGGATGGGGGTGGGGCGGGGCAGGGCTAGAGCGGGGCTCCTCCCCCCCGTCCTCTTTTTTGATTGTGGAAATATGGTAACCCTAACATACATTGCTAAGGCTTTTTAACTTGGTATTTACAACAGTGATTCAATTTAGCTAGCTAGATTTTCTTCCTTTACAAATGAGCAGTGCCACACAGAATCTAACAGCAGTCCTGTATCTGCTTTCCCTAGCATGGCTTTGAAACAGAAAAATGAAAAAACTAAATCCAAATAATAATAAAAGTTACCTTCCAAACATGCCAAGGCTGTGATGTTGCACTTGAATCTGCAAGGACAGACTTCCTGCCCTCATGCAGGGCCCCAGTGACTTCAGTGGGGTTCCACTGCACAGATTCAATTGTAGGATTAGGGCCTGAATAGCCTTCACACCCCAAAAACATTTGCCTTATCTAATCATGGTTCTTATATGGCACCCATTGCTATAGTACCCAAGATTAAAAACAATGGATGTCATGAATGGAAATTAAAACAGGTAAAATAATCTCTCCACACCGGCATTTAAAAATTGCTTCCATTTGTGCTTTGAAATATGCTTTCCACCAAATCTCCCTGTTCTGACAATCACTGTGCATTGTGCAGTAGATTGGTCACAGATTTCTTTGTTCTACACCCAGATAAAATTGGAAGTGACACTTTACTTCCATCTCAGGCCAGACATCAAGCAGCGGCAGGTCCCCACTTATAGTTTATTTAAAACCATAGCTGGCTCTTTAGGGATCAAAGGGAATGGGATGAGGGAGGGGGGTGCTACTCAGGGGAAGACTGGGAACAAAATTGCCCAATTTAGTTGTACTCCTGTTTGACTGCTTAATGTTGGGTTCTTAAATTGCTGAAATGTAACATGGCATGGAAATTAAGGAAAACATAAGACACTGAATGGTGGCCTATGCAGCCATTTTACCTTAGAAAAAATAGTATTGGAGTGTTCTACAGTAATGATCCAAAACACAACGGACAGATTTTCAGCTGGTGTAAATCAGTATCGTTCCACTGAAGTCCATGGCACTTTAGTGCTTGAGGCTCCTTTGAAAATCCCAGGCTAAATGTTTATAAAGTGCTAGGCAATCTGTGGATGAAAATCATTGTGGAAGTACAAAGTATGCAGTCAGCATCAGAGCTTTGGTATGTTTGGAAAGGGAAGATCATTTTTATCATTATTATTTGGCTTCTGTTTCAAAGCCACACTAGGTAAAACAGAAATGGGACTGCATGTATAGACTGGAAAATAATCACTGAACCCCCTTGTAACTCACTAAGGCAAGCTCTTTTGAAAAGTTGGCCCTATGTGTTTCTTCTGATTGGTAAACCTGTATTAAAATAGGTTGGAAATGGTTTATTTCTTACAGTAGACCCCCCAAGCTGCCAATGTCACACGTGGATTTACTCCCCCTTATTCACCTATCTAGCTGGCCAGCACTTCATACAAAAATTATTTTCAAGAACAGCTCAGAATCCATTTGTGCTGAAAAGTGCTTCTTATCTTGGAAACTTTCAAAGTACTGGGCTAAGCAAAATTTGATAAAGGGGCCTAATCAGAGTTGTGAACATACATAGCAATAACAGAATGGATGGTGACAATGATTAAAGCAACAGAGACTTACTACGCTTAAGCAGGAATCTGAGTGGTTTTATTTTTTGTATAATTGTTTCAGCAGGTTGTTCCGTATAAAACCGCAGAATAAACAATATTACAAGTTATTGATGTCATGCTTATAAATTCAGTTTTAGTCTTCTCTCTCTCTCACACACATACACACACACAAAATCAGAATACAGTGTACTATGTACACAATACTGTCATATCAAATGGATTTACATGTAAGCGTTTGTGTCGTTCATTTTTAATACTGTCTTTTGTTTTGCTGCTCCTGAGCCTTATTTTGTCTACTAGTCCTTTTTGTACTACTGCCTGTCAGGATCTTCTCTCTCCTGTTGCTTAGATTGTCCTCCTATTCTGTTATTCAAAACCCACCTCTCCCCGTCCTCTTTTCTCTGGCCATTAAGAACTTTTTCTCCTTTTACCATCTTGTTAAATATTTTGATTCATTCAAATGAGACATAAAACCAAGGTCCCAACTGCTTGTCATTATTGAAAACTCTATGGCACTTTCGCTAAGATAAACAGTTATCCCAATGCCTTGCCTCTTTCGGTGCCCATTGTAATTTCAATTGGATATAACCTTCTTTTCCCCACCTCTCTTAGGGTTGCCAACTTTCTGATCGCAAAAACCGAACACCCTTGTGCTGCCCACTTCCCTGAGGCCCTGCCTCTGCCCCACTCACTCCATCGCCCCGTCCCTCTGTCGCTTGCTCTCCCCCACCCTCGCTCACTTGCTCATTTATATCGGGCTGAGGCAGAGGGTTGGGGTGCGGGTGGGGCTGAGAGCTCTGGCTGGGGGTCTGGGCTCCGGGGTGGAGCTGGGTATGAGGGGTTTGCGGTGCAGGAGGGGGTTCATAGTGTGGGAGGAGGCTCAGGGCAGGGGTAAAGGGTTGTGGTGTAGGAGGGGGTGAGAGCTCCAGCTGGGGGTGCAGGCTCTGGAGTGGGGCCAGGGATGAGGGGGTTGTGGTGCAGGAGGGAGCTCTGGGCTGGGGGGTTGGGGCCGAGGGGTTCGGAGTGTGGGATGTGGTTCAGGGCTGTGGCACGGGGTTGAGGTGTGGGAGGCGTTTCGGGTGCGGGCTTTGGGCACTGCTTACCTCAAAGCGGCTCCTGGAAGCGGCTGGCATGTCCCTCGGCTCCTTGGTACGGGGGGGGAGTCAGGGCCAGGGGGCTCTGCACGCTAGCCCCATCCGCAGGTGCCACCCCCCTCAGCTCCCATTGGTCGCAGTTCCTAGCCAATGGGAGCTGCGGAGCCAGTGCTCGGGGTGGGGGCAGCGCCCGGAGCCCCCCCGGCAGCACCTTTGCCTAGGAGCCAGAGAGAGATGCCAGCTGCTTCCAGGATCCGCATGGAGCCAGGTGCTGCGGCCAACTGGACTTTCAGCAGCTTTGTCAGCTGTGCTGACCAGAGTTGCCAGTGTTCCTTTTCAACCGAGCGTTCTGGTTGAAAACCAGACGTCTGGCAACCCTACCCTCTGCAAACATTTTGGGTACCGCTGCTATGTGCTATTGTCTTCTGCCCCTGAGATGCCTGCACACTTTCCTAATTCTGTGAGGTGATGTGTACCCTCAATTCCCACCGACTTTAGCTAGAGTTGCGGACATGCAGTACCTCATGCTGGACTCTAATACACCAATTGGCAGTAAAAAGACAAAGTCAACTTTTTATTTCCCTTCTTCTCCGTGCCCAGTTCTCTACTTTTCTCAACTCTCTGAGCAGGCCAACAGACCTTCAAACTGCTGGCCTTGATGTTTGACCTTCCCTATGCTCACCCATTACACCAAAAATTCAGCACATTAATCTTTTCCTCCCGATAGGCATAGCGTTACCAGGGCTGCTTCATAACCGTAGCACAAAGAGCATGCTGGATATTCCTTTTGACTCTCTCACTAACACCTTCACTTGACCTTTCTGCTAAGCGCCAGTCTTCATTTCCTGCAGTCCTGGGTGCTGTACTTTTAATTTCTGTTGGGGGGATTTTTCTCCCTCTTCTGTCTCACATGACTTCCATTTCACAGGCTCACGCAGACATTTCCCTAACCAGTAGAATAACCTGATGCTGGCGGCCACGCAGTAAGGGGGTAAGATATAAGAGAGGGCTGTTAAAACTGCATGTGCATTTCCCCCCAAAAGCAAGTACAAAAGACATAACACTGAAGGTTGAAGGAAAAACATCAAAGGTATAATAAGGTACCACGTCAATATCTGTATCTTTCAAAGATGATTTGAAATGTTTTTGCCCCCTTGCCAATGATAAGGACATCACAGAGAAGTATTTTGTCCTCTACAGCACTGTCCTTTAAAGGCCCTTGTCTAGTTAAGTTACTCCAAAATAGGTCACTGAATTTTAAAAAAAGCAAAACAAACCCGACTAGAAGTAATACACAGAAAGGTTATACCAGTAAAATGGATCATTTTGGAGAGGAAAGATGTTCTTGTGATTAAGACATTGGACAGCAACTTAGGAGATCTGAGTTCAGTTCCCAGCTCTGGCACAGACTTCCTTTATAACCTTGGGTCACCCTGTGCCTTAGTTCCCCATCTGTAAAATGCATTCTTTCATTTTCTCTCCCTTAGTATTATCTGAGGAGTGAGCTCCTTGGGTGTAGGAACCGTCTCTTACCATATGTAAGCTCAGCACCTAGCACTATGGGGCCCCTATCTCGGTTGCAGGCCCCAGACACTATTATAATAATCACTTTTCAGATTACTGTTTTGAGGCTGAACCTGCGTCAGCAGTTCAGGAGTTGGCAAGCTCTAATTTATGTATTTGATTACATCTATAATTTGCTTTTTAACCTCAAAACCATGATCTCTGCATTGGTTATGCTATTCTGGAGAACCCTCTGTCAGTATGACACTACAGTTCATTTGTCACAGCAGTCCATATTATGACACATCAGACTGCACCATGACTGCCACTTTTTGTACCACAGAAACCCCACATAATGCTGCTTCATTGTGATATTTGAATGTCATTGTATCAACTATGACATTGCAGCTACACAGCATAATGCAATGTCCATATGTACTGACATGTCTTTATATGAAAATGGAGGGTCAGCGCATTGTGAGGCCTGAAATAAACGTGGGGACTGTTTAACAGTCTTGCAGAGGAGGCCGCCAGGTTGCTGAAAATACCTTTAAAGATTAGACTGACCCATGATTTTGGAGGTGGGTGGTGCCTAATGACTGCACATTCTTTATTATTGTGGTCAACTTGCTACTGCAGTAATGATACCCATAGAGGAATGGATTGACTTTATACTTACACTGGGTTTTTTTTCCCCTTAACAGTGTTGGCCCTGGCTTAGAGCTATGTAAATAGCTGACATTTCAGTTCACTGGCCAAACCAAACCAAACCAAAAGAAAACAGGGGAAAAAATGGTTTCAGATCAAACAAAATGTTTTGTTCGACCCAAAATAAAACGCTTAATTTAATCTGAGATTTTTAACCATTTCTTAAAAAATAAAATAGAAGTAAAATTCAAAACAAACACCATTTTAAACTGAAAAATCAAATGTTTCATGTCAAAAATGTCAAAATGATGTTTCAGTTATTTTTCCTGAATTGTTTGGTTTGGTGGTGTTCTGACCAAAACAATTCAGCTAACTTGTAAAATGTTTCAGTCAACCTGAAACTGCATTTTTTTTGGTGAAAAAAAAAATGTTGGCCAAAAAAATTTCATCCAGTTCTACCCTGGCATTATTGGAGCCCTTTTCCATTTGTTTAGAGTTCACCTTTTCATCTGCTATTGGCAAATAATTGCACTTTTGCTGTGATAAACCCTATAACGTAAAACCCACTCCGCCACCCTTAAATCTGTCTCATCACATCCCTCCCTCCTTTAGTGAACATCTTTAAAACTATTTCTCCCCGAACGGTGGTTTTTAGAACTGTTTGCCCTAGATGTATTGGGCCAGATCCTCGGTTGACATAAATCAACATAGCTCCATTGAAGCCATTGTTCCATTGAGAAACTGTTTCTGGGTTTCAGACTTTAATGCAAGCTCACTCTACCCTCCCCAAGCTGCTGTTTACATCTGAACCATAATCTTCCACTCCAGGTTCTCTCTCTCTCCACTTTTTAAAACTGGAATCTCTGATTTGTTATTGGATTTCAAAGGATAATAATTTATCATATCTTTATTGTGTTGTATTTGTTTTTGTACTGTACAGACACAGAATGCTTTGACAGGGGTGCTACATATAATAATTAATAGTAAAAAATTCTCTAAGAAAACTTTGAATAGCAGCCGTGTTAATTTGTATCCGCAAAAAGAACAGGAGTACTTATGGCACCTTAGAGTCACAACTTCACTGGCTGTAGCCCACGAAAGCTTATGCTCAAATAAATTTGTTAGTCTCTAAGGTGCCACAAGTACTCCTGTTCTTTTTTCTAAGAAAACTGTGACAGAAAACAAGCAATTGTAATAGTTTTCATCCCTTGTTCAATCTTTACCTAGCAGCCACAAGATGGCAGTGGATCTGGCTCTGAATGCCGTAAAGCACTGCATTAGTGACATGACAAGTGAGTGACCCATCAACAAAGCATATACATGTGAGCAGTAACAACGGAACTATTTACACTCAACATAAGCCATCCCCCTGCCACTATTCACTGCTTTTACCTCACCCTTCCATCTTCAATGCCTTTTCATAGTCCACAACAGCACTGACAGATCGATTTCATGCTATGATATTTTGATCAAAATGGCTTGTCATATTAGCAACTGGCACCTCTCACCCTTCCAAATAATAGGAAAAGAGCTTCTGGGGGAAGTCACTGGTCTGTTTTCATTAGTCCAGTTACTCCTTCCCATGTGGCAGAGCCTTGGACCACAGGACATGACAGCTAACGTGAAATTGGCGGGTTCTGTCACTATGTGGGGTTACATTAAAATGTGCATCCACACAGTTGGGAACATGAACTCAAGAAAATAAAATCCTCCCCCTGTATTCAGTTCCTTTAACTATTAACTGCTTTCCTGGCCAGGAGGGCAATTCCCAGTAGTACATATATATAATAGCATTAATTGGTAACACTACAAAGGACTCACTTCTGTATGAGTAGAGGATTCATTTTTTTTTATATGTTATTTATAGCCCATTCAGCCATGGGCTCGACATTAGACTGCACATGCTCCAAACTTGCTCTAAAGCACATTTTTATTTCAAAATGAATTGCCCAGTTCTAAATTACTAGTGAGACTTTCAAAGAGTAAAAACTTTGGCGGCTATGGTTAACAGCCAGAGGCCATCCATGGTAAGTATAAAACACAGACAGGGTGTTGATTGTAAGAGTAATTTACTGTGCACTGAAAAACTAAATCACAATTTCCTCTTGACTAGTTGTGGATGCAATCAAGTAAGAAAGGAAGTGGAGCATTTCCATGAGGCCCTCTTTCCTTCCAATTTGCGAGACATTAGTTTCCTTCCTCATATCAGCGTTTGACATTTGGAATTCATATACCATTGAGAAATTGCTTCTGCATTTCAGATTTAAAACAAGGTCAACGGTGTTCAGAAATAATTCTAGGTTTTTTTAAGGTGAAAGCATGAGGCACATCTGATTTAAGGGAATCCAGCAAATAATCATGAAGGAAAGTCATCAACTAAAAATCTAATCTGGGTATTATTCATAAACTAAGCAAGGTCCTCTAGGTGTCACTCCATAAAGAAAAGCAAAGAGAAGAAAAGTTTTCTCCAAAACGTACACTCAGTAGGCCAGATCTTCAGCTTGTGTCATTGATTCAAGGAAGACAAGGCAATTGCGGAGAAGCTAAATGAATTCTCTGCAATGGTCTTCACTGCAGAGGATGTAAAGAGATTCCCACACCTAAGCCATTCTTTTTAGGTGACAAATCTGAGGAACTGTCCCAGGTGGAGGTGTCAGTAGAGGAGGCTTTAGAACAAACTGATAATTTGAACAGTAATAAGTCACCAGGACCAGATGGTATTCATGGTATGGAGTTCTGAAGGGACTCAAATATGAAATTGCAGAATTACTAACTGGTATGTAACCTATCACTTAAATCAGCAACTGTACCAGATAATCGGTGGATAGCTAATATGATGCTGATTTTTTTAAAAGGTTGGTTACCACTACTTACATACTGCAGTCCCAGACACAGTGCAGACCCCAGCTGCAATTATGTGACCACTAACTGCTTGCCATGAAGATCACAAAGGGCCAAGATTGTGACCCATGCTGCATGTTCCCTTACTTCCCTACACCACCATGATTAGCTACACAGTAGCGAAGCAGCCTGCACAGATGCCATTACATCCTCTCCATCCTGTGCACGTAGCCAGGAATAGGCATAGCCTTTGGCTTATTGAATCACACTCTGCTTGCTAGTCTATTCGGGGTGCTGCCCCATACACACAGTTCAATTGAACCCCAAAGAATCTCAGTATCTTGTATCAAAATAGCTTGACAGGGGGTTAAACACTAGATGACCCTCGTGGTCCCTTCTAACCCAATGATTCTAGCAAAGAAACAAAACAAAAACACAACAACAATAAGAACCAACAACCTTAGAGCTGGACCAGCCTCTTGATTCTAAGCACCCTAAATTGGGGAGTAGGAAAATCCCAACCCGAATCTTGCCACAAAGACCTATCTCAATAAAGGGCCCAAAGCTGAGCACTCTCACTTTGGGGTGAAATGGCATTCTAACTTCAGACTTAAACCCAGAACCAAATTTTGCATCCCATCCGCTTAGGGAGGTAATTATTCAGCCCCTCATTTATGAAGGAGAGTACAGAAATCAGTGACAGGGACTGTTAATCAGTTGCTGGCCTGCTTTAAATACTGGTTTAACCATCAACAATGCTGCTGTTTAATATTTAAACAAAATGTTTAGTGCTTACTGGATAAAGTTCATTTGCTAATTGCTTAAACAGAACAGATCAGCTTGGAAAAGAGGAGACTAAGGGGGGATATGATAGAGGTATATAAAATCATGAGTGATGTGGAGAAAGTGGATTATGAAAAGTTATTTACTTATTCCCATAATACAAGAACTAGGGGTCATCAAATGAAATTAATGGGCAGCAGGTTTAAAACAAATAAAAGGAAGTTCTTCTTCACGCAGCGCACAGTCAACTTGTGGAACTCCTTACCTGAGGAGGTAGTGAAGGCTAGGACTATAACAGAGTTTAAAAGAGAACTGGATAAATTCATGGTGGTTAAGTCCATTAATGGCTATTAGCCAGGACAGGTAAGGAATGGTGTCCCTAGCCTCTGTCTGTTAGAGGGTGGAGATGGATGGCAGGAGAGAGATCACTTGATCATTGCCTGTTAAGTTCAATCCCTCTGGGGCACCTGGCATTGGCCACTGTCGGTAGACAGGATACTGGGCTAGATGGACCTTTGGTCTGACCCGGTACGGCCTTTCTTATGTTCTTATGTTCTTAGAAACAGGTACAGCTTTGCAGTTCGGGCTCCCGCACACGACAGACCCAGCATCACAAATGCTGCCCACTTGTCAGTAAGCTGGAGGATATTATTCAGGTGGATCAGATACATCAATTCTAATAATAAAAACAATTTCATTTTAATAGCCTTTCATTTGCAATTGACTGCCAGCAGCTCCAAGAGGTCTCGGACCTATGCTTTCAGTGCTATGGCTTGTAGAAGACAAAATACCCAAGCTACACCAAGGTTCAGACAAGACAAAAGATCCCCCCACATTACGATAGATCATTACCCAACATTTACATGGAGTGGCCCCAGTCTTCTTTTAATTAAAAGTGTGTTTGGAAAACCATTTTATTTCGTAATACATTGCAGTCAATGGGACTTGCCACATACTGAGAGTGAAGAATGTGTTTCGGTGCTTTGGTGGACCAGAGTCAGTGTGCTGTGCCCCTTGCAGCATTGTGTCCCATGCTAATGACAAGGGCCTGATCCAAGTCCCAGTGAAGTGAATGGAAAGGTTTTCAGTGAAATAATGAGTTGGATAAGCCCCTCAGAAAGAGAGTGGGGTTAAGATACACATGGGGATAAAACTGTAACCTCAGAATAAAGAAAAGTAGGGGCCGTAGGATCCTGTCTGGAGTGGTCCTTTGATTTTCACTCCTCATGGTAAGAGTTCTCTTGGGCCCCCCGAGCAATGTTTGAGTTAAGATTTGGCCCTTAGCGCTCACTTCCCTAGACCGTAAATTCTCTGGTAGAGGGAATGTGCCGTCTTACATGTTTGGAAGTGCAGTGGACATTGTGAGTAAGATAAAAATAAGATAACAACATGGGCTCACTTGTGCCATTAAGACACAACCATGCGCTGGGGGTAGTACAGAGTGGCACCATCCCAGGGTACTGCCGATGGGATTTTACACCTGGAAGGCTGAATTCCTTCTTGAGCCACCAACAGCAGGAAGAGCATACCTGTTGCTACGCCTCCAGAGGTTGCTGTGTACTCTGAACTGCACATGCAGCTAGCTCCACTGGCCAATGCGTACGGAGCAGGGAGGCCATCCCAGCACCTCAGGGAGTACAGGGGCTGCAGTTGTGCCCTGCTGCTGAACAGGGGTGTAAGTCATAGAAGGCTTCTTGCATCCTGCTTCTCCTCCTTGCACACCAATGGAGCAACAGGGTGCGATCTGGCCCTTTCTTCTTATTAAGAACGTCCTGCCACTGGACCCAGTGGTATCATAACTGAGTCAATAGTGTCTCTACTGAACTAGTACAACACCAACTTCTTACCCCTATTGACAAACACTAACAACCAGAATAGCTTGGCAATAGCAGAACAATGCTAATGCAAACTAGCATACTTGTATTTTTGATGGACCACGTAACAGCTAAGCCAAGAAAAGCAATGGAATTCAGAGCTTGGCGTTTACCCTTGATTAGGTATTGCAAGAGGTCTCACGAGAGCATGAGATGGTGAGTAACATATTTGCTTCATTACCTAGTCAGAATGTCAAGGGGTCAGGCTGGAGCAGTAGCTAACCAGTAAATTCGGAATTCCCTTGCAGAGGCCGGTATGGGCCAGACGGCGGGATATTGTAATATTAGTTTTGTTTGCTAATTTCACAGGTCCAGATTCTGATTCCCTTACTTACATTGGTTAGTACTGTACTCTGGGTAGTCCCACTGATTTCACCACTGAGGTGATTTCAATGGGACTACTTGAGGAATAAGGGCTTGTGCACACACAAAGCTGCACTGATTTAACTGTGTGTGCATGTCTACTTCGGTTTGACAGTGTTTTCTTTCAGGTTAGCTTAAACCGATTCCTAAATAAATTAAGCTACATCAAAATAAGATTTGCTTAATCAGAAATAAGCATATTCACAGAGTTTGCATCAGTTTAATTAAATCGGTTTAAAATTGCACCTTTAGTTTAACCAGTGCCAATTTCCCATGTAGGCAAGGTCTCAGAATTGTTTTAGGCTAAATCAAAATAAGTCACTCTTAAACCAAAATAAAAGTGTCCTCACATAGGTTGTACTAGTTCTTAGTAAATTGTTTTAAAATGGATTTAAGTTAAACTGGTTTATCTTTCTTGTGAAGACAAGGCCTAAGGGTGGTAGAATCTGGCTCCGTCTTTTTTATATATATAGTGTATGAAATACACTAATGCTGTTTTCACTTCTAGAAACAGCAACTGAGCATATAAACTATTCTCACAAGATGAATCAGTTAACAACAACATCTGGAACAAAACACATCGCTTACTTGAGGCAGAAAACCAAGTGATTACACTTCAGTAGCTTTATAAAACTAAGTCTGCAGAGATCTTTGTAGAAACTTTTTTTTTTTTTTTTTTAATTATTAGGGGACTGGTTTACCTGGCTCAGAAGCTCTGAAAATATCTGTAAAATGTTTATAAATAACTCTCCTCATGTATATTATGCCTGGAAGATTATTCTTCATGGGCTTTCATCTGTGTCAGCTAAGTATCATTTTCATAAAACAGTCCAGGGGCAGTTCTGTAGGGACTGCAGTGAGATAGCTTGCAGTGCTTCTTCCACTGATTGGTGTCATTCTGTAGCAACAGTCACTGCTCAGTGTCATGCTAGGGGAGGAGCTAGAGTGTGAGGGAATTGTGTTGAATGTGTCAGAAGACACAGGTAGGACAGTATAAGGAGAGGGAATTAAGACAGTAACACTTGGATACTTGACATGTCAATCGGCACTCATGGCTTTCACTTGCAGTAGTTTAAGGTTGTCAACCTCTGCCACTGTGTTAAGTGATATGTTATTGACCCTCCCTTTAATCCTTTTAGCACCTGCATACTAGTAACAGTCTCTCCCTCCCTGTCTCTCACACCCCCACCGCCACAACAGGTTTACACATCAGTATAGTCTTTATCAGACATCAGTAGATTTGACACTAATGAGTTTTAACAACAAAACAAAATCCAACCCCACAGACCCCTCTAGTTGTGGAGAAACAAAGCTGAAAGAGCCAATTGTCAAGCATAACAAATCAAGCCCCTCTCTTCCCCTTTTTCTATCCCTCCCTCCAGCTCCCCTCCCTCCAAGCAGTAGATGGATCTCCCTTATTAAACTGATCATGCATCTGATGCAAAAATGTGTGACTGAATGGGTGTTTTGCCGGGGGTCTTTTTAATTTTTGATTTCATTTGACAACAAACAATCCTGTCCAGTCTGCAGTTTTGCAATGATTAACAAATAGAGCTGTTTCTCCATGGCAGCAGAAACTTAAATAAAAAAACCAATACAACCTAATTCCACATATTATATCACTGCAGTGATTAGATGATACCAGTGTTGTCATAAATATGGCTAATAATAAAAGACTTGTCTGATGATTTACAAGGAGGGAGATAAAAAATAAAAGCATGAATTGTGTGCAAAATTACTAACATTCATCCATTAATAGATCACTCAGTAGTAATAGTCACATGCTAGGAATGGCCAACAGAGAAGCAGAGAACCACCAAACTCATTCCATACCTGGTGGCTACTGACAGACTAATTATGCTGCAAGTTTTCAGACAGCTCCTTTGTATTCTTTAATCCTGCCCAGTAGCTGACAGTGAAGGTCTGTTAGTGTTTAATGAATGCACTGTTTAGACAAATCTCTGTGCTCCGTACAAACAAAAATAAAATCATAAAATGAAATTCCAAAAGCACACTTGCCAGCATTCACAGAGCAAGGACAAAAGTTGAAAAGTTCTGGCACTTTAAATCAAGTTTGACAGGAATTACCTGTTGCTGAAACTTTACTGCATTTCTTGGCTCTTACAATGGAAAACAGGAGCAACTTTACAGTGAAGTATTCTTTTATTTGGGAAACCAAACTTTTCTATACAGGAGATGGGGGGGGGGGGGGGGGGGGGGGAAAAGACCCCCCCCCCACCTAAAAGCTACAGTAGGAAATCCTCTCTACAAATTAAAAACAAAAATACCTGCATTCTTCAGCACACAGCAGCCCAGAGCCATGGTTGAACACTCGGTTGTGTTTTTCAAGAAAGTATCCCAGTGCCCAACAGGCTTCTTTGCTTTTATCCATAGTATTTACTGAGTCCCAGTGCTATGTGAAAGCTGACCTGCTTAAGTAAAGGGGGAGCAGAGGGTCAGGGAGAATAATCTTCTGGGAACACGGGTGGCATAGACTTTGACTGAACATCTGTACATCCTCCAGACTCCCCTTCTAGACATGCAGATGGTTTAGCCCAAGTACTTGGTCCTTCTAATCTCTTCACGGTCCAGCAGAATGGCAAATCAGAGTAGTGAACAGTAATCCCACTGCTCTTACTCCATCACACGAGAGATTTAACACTTTCCTGCCCTTAAAGAATCTTGGGACTCTGCTCATTTGGTTAGTGCTGTGGTCTAACAGCAAAGAGATCTGAACATAATCCTTTAACAGTCGGGAGATGTGGGAATGTATAAAAATTAACTGAGGCAGTAGAGCGACCAGAAGGAAAAATCAAACTGTTGCATCACTAATGAAGAAAATAGATGTTGCTATAATCAGCCCCGGCTATACAATGTATCCCATTCTATCCTGAGCACAGCTGTCTGAGAAATATCTGGTAAGGGGACGATTATAACATTTACCAGATTCTGCTTCCAGTCACTGGAATTACGTTGGATTTACATTGATGTAACACTGAGCAGAACCTGACCCTACATTATGAATCAAATTTGTATTGCAATTTCCAGCTCTAAAAATTGCAATAAAAGAGAACAAATTTCAAATGCCCTCCCAATGCAATGCCTGCCACAATAGGTCTCTTGGGACAGTAATCAACTGAGCATTCTAAAACGCTGTTTATTTTATCACCATCCATATATCTGTGATGCTGTACTACACCACAGCAAGGAGGAAGAGCGAATGTGCCAACCTAAATTAACAGGTAAGACAATTCAGACACACAATCCACTAGCTGAACAAGTGAACTATCCCATCACAAAATGGTACCTATTGTTTTATTATTATTATTGTGCTATACAGACACATGGAAGCATTCTCACACAGCTTTACATCTTTATTTTTGTGCTGGCTTGTTCCCCTCTTTTAAAATTATGTTGTAATAAAAGAATCTTAACTGTTTTTTAGGATTCAGCTCTCATTATCTTTGATGCCAATAACTGGATTATGATGTGCATAATCCTAAAAAGAAAAAAGGGTGGGGAAAGGGATTTAAGAAGAGATTTAAAAATGTATAATAATAACAACATGACAAGAATTTTCCTTCCTCTCCTTCTTCTTGGAGAATTAGAAAGTAACTGCTTAATGCTTGAGTTCCCATTGCTAGGCTACCCACCTCAGTGATTATAAGCAAAAGCTGAAAGGTGCAACTTGAGTTCAGAACGGGAACTGAAGCATAGCAGAGGCTCTTTGATGCATTAAGACAGCCCAAGTCAACAGAAGGTCTGGCTGTAATAGAAGCAGCAGCCTTGGAGAACATGACCTAGATAGAAACTTCAGCCTTCCAAACATCAATAAGTGGAATCAGCAGCTTATACAGCCATGGACATTTCCTAAAATACTTATAATTGCAATACTCACAGACTGTTCTCCCCCTCCCTTCATCTATAAGCCCTGGCAATGCTTTAGGGGGGAAAATGAAAGAGGAAAAGAGACAGAGAGAAGCAGACTGTACCTTTTTATGAGGCTTTATTAAGGCCTGAATTAAAAATGATTGTTTTCTTTAAAACAAAATTGACTCATATCATCTTTCCTGATCCTTAGTCAACAATGTTTCCTTCCAGGGCCAGCAATTTCCCCATAAAAATAATCTCACAAATGGAAGGAAAAGGTGCTTTACATTTTATTTTCTCTAGGAAGTAATAATAATTTTAAAAGCGTTGAAATATCTCCAACCCTGTTTTTCCCTCAAAATGACCCCAAACGGCAAAGGGAAAATATTTGCTCTCAGTGCTTGAGCAAACCACAATGAATTAAGGTTTTGTTGTTAGTGGCAAAGCTGCTATTTATCTGCAGAGAATCAAACCAGATGTTGAAACATAATTGAGGGTTTGGTGGCTCAGTGAGCTAGCCCTTCAAGCTTTGGAAAAAAGACCTGCTGCAAGGCCTGGCTGGGGTCACAAATGAAGAGAAGTTTGACAGTCTCAGACGGAGCACAGTTTGTACACATCAGCAAACTAATCACCCATTTGGACAGGCTTGTTTAACAAGGAGTTCAGAACTAGGAGAACAGAATGTTGCAGGTCCGAACTGATGTGCACTGGCAGAGCTTTCACATAGTCTATCGTGCTTTTAAGACAGTGATATTAGTCCCTCATTTCAGGAGCACTAAAATCTACGGCTGATTGAAAATTTTCTATCAAAACTGTTGCCTGACAGAAAATTGGATTTTCGGCTAAAAATCTGTAACAAAAATGTCTGCTTTCCATCAAAAAACAGAACATCCCAAAACTGGAACCCTCCACCTGAAAATTGAAGAATTTCAGTTTGGAAGTTCCCCATAGGATCTGTAGTTCAACGTCTCATGCCCCCATTCTCCTCTATGGGCCAGGCTACCCAATCAGACTACATCTCCCATGCTGCACAGTAACCCGGGACTCCCATGAGGCACTGTGTAGGCTCAGCAAGAGGGGAACCATGATGCATCATGGAAGATGTAGTCTGGCCTGGAGCCTTGCTCATAGAGGAGAATGGGGGCAGGAGGAACCCAAAGTACAAGCCCCAGAAGGGCACTGCAGTGTCATTTCTGAACTGAAGCTTTTCCGTATTTAGCTGAAAATTTGCTGCCAACATCTTTGGTTTACAATTTTTTGAATTAATGATTTTTGTTTTCATTTACATCAAAATTTTCCACTGGGAAAAAGAAAATCCCATTTTCTGACCAGCTCTATGAAATCTCTCTTACTATTTTTTAAACCAAGAAAATAAATGCTACATTCCTTGAAGATTACTCTATTTTTAATGTGTCTGTCCGCCTGTTCCAACAAATATTTACAGTATCAGCTACGGCAGTCCCAATAAAGTCTTTGAAGAGAAACAGAGGAGCCTGAGAGATAAACCTGGACTCTGTATGTCAAGTGGAGTTTGTCAACAGATATGCTGTGCTCTGAATGGGCTACAAGCACGCATAGACAGTCAGGGAACATTGTGGTTTCTGGCAATGACATAGTAGGTGCTGGGGAAGGAGTGAGCCTCTTACTTTCCTACAGCTTGTTTTCCCTTTCAAGTCTGCAACCAGACCCACGTTCCTGGTTGTTTAGGCACCAGTCCCTAAAGCTTGGTTAACAGTAACTCTGTTGTAACCGTACAAGATAGATAATGAACAACTCATAGATGGCTATTCTTACCATTATACCACATGAAATAAATTCACCCTCTAGTCATACCAATGCCACCCCAGTCATTTTACTAAGTATTCACTGTCATGTCAGAATTGGGCTCTGTTCATGAGTTAAAGAAAACTCCTTACAGCATCTGTGGGCTCTACAGCACACTGTCCGCTCTTATTGGTCAAACACAGATTTTGGACTTCATTTGAATCCTCATCTTTGAAATTTATTATTTCTTCCTAATGATCTTTTAGGCTGAAATTTCCAATTAAAACTGAAAGGTGCTAGAACCTTACTGGATTGTTTAAATAAAGATGATGAGCCTAATTCTCTGCTGGTGTGGAAGGGTGTAGTGCAGCTGATTTCGATGGGATTGACATCAGACGACAATTTGGCTAGTTCAGCTAGAAGCTAGTTCATCAGACAGTTGTGATTTTGATTTAAACTAGTGAAAAAGTAAAGGATACATAATAATGCCCTTAGATGATTACCCTTCAATCTTAATAAATTCAGCAGGAATTACTGACAGACTGAGTGTGCTCTAGTGGATGCGGCCCTGAACTGGGACTCAGGAGACCCAGTTCTATTCCAGGTCGTGACATTAGGTGAGTCACTTCATTTCTCTGAGCCTCGGTTTCCCCTCCCAACCTTAGTCTTTCTTGTCTATTTAGCCTGTAAGCTCTTCAGGGCAGAATCCGTCTCTTACTAGGTCATAGAATAATAGAATATCATGGTTGGAAGGGACCTCAGGAGGTCATCTAGTCCAACCGCCTGCTCAAAGCAGGACCAATGCCCAGACAGATTTTTGCCCCAAATCCCTAAATGGCCCCCCTCAAGGACTGAACTCACAACCCTGGGTTTAGCAGGCCAACGCTCAAACCACTGAGCTATTACACTATAGGGTTAAGTCGACGTAAGCCGCCTACCATCAACCTAGCTGCGGAAGTCTCTTCTCTTAAATTTGGCTCCCAACATAAATGCCTCTCTACACCGATTTAGTAACACCCAAATGGCGTAGGTTCAAGGTTGATGTAATTAGGTCAACGGTGTCAGTGTAGACACTGTGTTGCTTACATCAACTATTACTGGCTTTCAGGAGCCATCATTCCACAATGCCCCATATTGACCATATAATCGATACAAGCGCTCCTGGTGAGGATGCACACCACTGACACAAGGAGCCAAGTGTGCATGCGCACAAGTGATTTAATAACTGCGGTGGCTGTATGCCAACGTAAGTTAGGTCGACATAATTTTGTCACACAGACATGGCCTACGTGTCTGTAGGACACAGCACAATAGGGCCCTAGGCATTATCTAAATAAATAATAATAATAATCATGTGATTTTTTTCTTCTTTGGCACTTTGTGCTTATCTCTTTTGCTCCAGAGATGATAGGATTGACATGGCCCTTCACATCTCTGTGTATAAAGCAACAAAGGCTTAAGGCTTAGTTTTGGCCAGATTAGTCCAAAACACGTGCCCTCAAAACTCTGAGGTGTGAGGAGTATGCTTCCAAGGGGAAAGGATGATCTGGTGATTAAAGCCCAGAGGAGGGAGTCAGCAGACATACTGCTCTTCTTGGCTGTGACATACAGATACTGTCTGACCTGAGGCAAGTCATTTGGGGCCCTAGCAAGGTCCCAGTCAACTGTTGCAAACTTTTACTGACTTCAGTGGGAGCAGGAACAGGCTCTTTGTGTGTCAGCTTCCTCCTCTCTAAAATGGGGATAACAATGGGGGGTTCAAGGAAAGATTCATTAGTGTTTGTAAAGATCTTTGACTCTCTCTCTCTCTCTCTCTCTATATATATATATATATAATTAATCAAAGAGCCCTACTGCTCTAGGTTCCTTACAATTTTCATAAAGACACAATATTTCATACATTCATATTTAAGGAGTGAACCACCCAAGAAACAAACAAAAGAGATAAGCACATCCTCCCTTCACATTCCATTCAATCCACCCCCTCACAAAAGAGTCTTCAAGAAATGAGAGGGCTTGCAGAATGACCTGCAGATCCATATATCCTCACATCAAAGGTGGGAGGAGTTAACTCCAGAGTTGAGAACCCTTCACCAAAAAGTCCGGGCACCAGCTCCCTCCCATTTATGCTCGAGGGCTATAAAGTGAAGGTGTTGCCGTATCACTTAGAAAGCACATCAAGTATTATTTCGAGCTGGTTGGAAAATCCTAATTAGTTTTCACAGGGGAAATCTGAAAAAAAAAAAATCCCTTCCCCCCCACTCCCTCAAAATTCCCTGTGAACATTTTTCAAGTTTTCAACGAAAAACTAAAACAACAAAATTTTAAGAAAAAAATATCATTTTTCTAAAACGGAAACCAAAAATCTTTACCAAAATCTACAGATTTTTAGAAAATTATAGGTGTTTTTGTTTCTGGTTTTTCAACAAGAAGCCATTTACCATCCAAAATGTTTCATAAAAATATTTGACCAGATCTGTTGTTATTTCATATAAAGGGAAAGTGTGGGTGGAATAGCATAGGAAAACAAAATACATAGGTAGGGGGAAAGGATATATGGATGCTTTAACCTTGTATTTCAATGGCCTCTTTAATGCACAGTATCCAAATTGGTCAATAAACATTACCCACTATTCATACTGAATCCAGTCCCTGAATGAAGCAAAATGACTCTTACACACTCATTCTGTAAACATATCTAACATTGCTTCAGACACCTCTAGTGTCTATCATATCTCCCTAATGGGGGAAATTTTCCCTCTCTCTGGGCCGCCTTTTTAATCAGGATGGTTTTCATGATAACTAAGCTAAAGGCCCTAAGATTGCAACCAGACACTGCTGCCCCCATTTCCCACATGGAAAATGGTGCTATCCACACAGAGGTCATAGAGATCTGCAGGTTCTAGTGCTAACCAACCCTCCTTCTCATTCTGGGGGACGGTAAGTCATTCTCTTTCCCTTCACACCTGTGGAATAAGAGGCTCTGGGTGAAAACTCAGCAAGGGAAACCTTACAGAGCTCTCCTATCCACACAACTCCCTCTCAGGGATTTTTCTTATGAGTGGATGATATGGCACAATATTTTTTCCTATGGGACTTCAAACCACTATAGCAGGTTTAGCCCCATTTTTCCCAATACTTGGATTATCTGCTGTTCTGAATCCAGATTTACTCTAAAAACACAGTTTTATTTTCAGCAAGCAAATGCTGTATTTTAGATAAAAACCAAAAATGCAAAAAAAAAAAAAAAAAAAAAAAAAAAGGAGGGGAGGGGACGACACCTGATACACTATAAAGGACAATAGAATATCCTTCATTCAATGTATCTGTGGCTCTCAGAAAGGTCAGCCTTGCAAAATTCTCCTTGTCCACTAGCCTAGGACAAGCATATTTTGTTATGATTGAGTAATATTCTTTTCATCATCATCCACCAGGATGGAGGGAGAGTAAAATTTGTCTCCGGTCTGGTAAATTTCCACAATGATTTTGCAAGACTGAATACCAGCCTGATCCACCCCATCTATCTATGTATGTTGTTCTGGTCATATGCAAATATCAGATATGTTAGAATTATGAAATGAGTATGGAATAAATATTGCTACGACACTGAAAGGGTAGGTGTGTGTGTGTGCATGTGTGTGTGTTGAGAGAGAGAGAACGAACTGTTGATTTATGAAATCAGGTTCTCTTTGTAATCCATGCACAGAGCTCTTCTGTCCCCTCCCTGGAGAAATCAGGATGTGAAGAAGCAAAGCTTTCTTCATTCTTGATGATTCCTAAGTAGGCCAAATCACTTTGGAAAATGGCCAGAAGTTAATTTAATATTCACCACTGACCTGTTTTATTCCTCCAAGGTTTAAGTAAAAAGTTGGGTGAAAGCCTTTTCCTCTGTCTGAAAGTGCGCCACTGTTAATGCCATCCCCTGAAGCACAGTCTGCAGTGCACGCATAAATGATTTATTCAGAACTACTGCTACTTTCTTGTTCCATCAGCACATTACTGCAGCAACTTGCTAGCTACTGCTCAGGTAATAATATTCATCAGCATATGTTAACATCGCTGAAAAAAATCAAGGCTACCTGTCTGCTTTTTATTTTAAACCCCTTCTCCATCCACCTATTTACAAAACAGAGCCAGAAGTACCAAAAACTCAAATTCCTAACTTTCCTCAAGCTGATTGCATATCACTATGCTTATTAGCCAAGAGTAGGTTATGCAGCTGTCCAATCAGCAGTGCCTAATGCTATCACAGCTACTTATTTAAAGTACAAAGGTGCTATTCTGGCGATTGGAACTAGAAAAGGGTAAAGGGGGAGGAGTTGGAGGAGCAAACGAGATTTTTTTTCTTTAATAGCAAATTAAAATTCAAGATGAAGCACAATAAACAGGCCTTTCTTCAAATGAGCAAAAGCTGGCAGATTTGTTGTGCTATAGGCTTTTTTACTCAACCTCTGCAAAACAAATGCTTGTTGCAGTTGCCTGTATAGTAGCTATTTGGATAGCTATGGTATTGATTAAATTAGAACTTTAAAAGTGGTATGTCTTCTACTATACATACCCCCTGACACACATACAAACCCATCCATAACATGCACGCACACACAGTAATGTGTAAGGTTAATGCAATGGATACATATCTACACACTTAAAATGGGCCATACTCTGTTCTCAGTTGCATGGATGTAAATCCAAAATAACCCACTGACTTCAGAATGTGCTACATATGTACAGTGCATATTAATATATGTTGCTGAATGCCTCAGCACCCGTTTTCTACAATGGGATTAGAGTGCTCAGCCTCTGGATTTGGCCCTATATCTGAATATATAAGCATTTTTAACTAACACTATCTAAAGCTAATAATCATGAATCATTTGTGTCCTGTGCAATCCATGTGAATCTGCAGCACTGTTTAAAATGCAATCCTCAATGGTCTAGTAAGGTGTTGTGCAGGGTTAATGATTCAGGGTAAATTCTGTCCTTGAAGCAGTGATGGACTCAGAAATTAGGCCAAATTCACTCTGTTTTAAGCAATAGAGTTACACCCACTTAAGTCAGCATTTAATTTGGCCCATTGATCCCCACTCAAGAATTGGAGAAGAATTTGACCTGTCTTTCCATCACTGAAGGCTAGGTTCAAATCTGCAGTAGTTTAGTGAACTAGATTTGGTAGCCTTGGTATAAAACTTTGTTTATTTTGGACTTGTGATATCAGTGATTATTCTTAAAATTGGGTTAGACAGATTCCAGCTAAAATGGTTTCTCAAAACAGATCTAACATTGATTGGCCCCATTCCTACTGGCCAGACAAACTATGCCCCTGATCACACATTGAGAATTGTGTGAGCACATCCCTGTGCCAATGTAGGTCTCAGTGGATTAGAAGACATGTTGTTTAAAAGCGTTTTCAGCTAAGTTTAACCAGGGTTCCCCTACACATTTAAAAGTTCTCATCTACACCAGGATAATTCAGAGAAGATCTAGATCTACATGTCATTTTAAAACCAACCCAAAATCTGGCACAAGTTAATATAACCGGTAGCCTACTCTATATCTAACTAGGTTGCCATAGGATGCTCGTCACCATGGCCTCTTAAGAACTATAACCTGTGTACAATAAAGATCTATTTCTGTCTTCCATCCAGTCAAGAAGGGACTGGAATTTAATTACGACCACCACCACCACTAAAAAAAACCAAAAAAACACAAAAAACTTTAAAATGATGTGGTGCTATCATGGGCAGGATAGTTCACAGAAATATCTCATGCTGGATAGCAAGACTGTAAGCTCTCCCAGGCATTTATCTATAAAAGGTCTCGCACACTATGATGTTCTATACATAAGAATAATAGTCACAACTACAGAGGTTATACAGGATAAGGTGTGTTAACAGAGATAGCAATGTGTGTCTAATTCTTTCCTTCTCTATGCCCGACTCTATACAGTGCTGTTAACATTGATAAGCACTAAAATTCACCCCATATAATAGAGTACCAGATCCTCAGCTGGTGTAAATTAATGTAGCCCCATTGACTTCAATAGAGGTGAGCCAATTTACACTCACTGAGGATGTGTCTCCGAATTTTTAAAACTGAAATAAAAATATCCCTGTTCTGTCAATTCCTCATATTGGAACTGGAATGTTCTTACTGGGAAAGGAGTTGAATTTGATTCCTGAATGATGTAAGTGCTCTGACTTTTTGAAACCGTAGCTATCCCAAGTAACCACGACTGCCTCTACCGACTGAAGGATTCCACCACCAGTCTGGTTCCATTGCTACAGCACTGACGTGCATCAGCGACCATCTCATCACAAGGTATTGTTGTGCAGTAACGCTCCTGTAACAACATGCAAAGCTGTGTGTTACCATGGCCACAAATAATTTCTACTTGCGGTGCAGTGATCCATTGGGAGTTCTTGTGACAGGATTGTAATTAAATCATATCACTTTTGTAATTAACCAGCAAAGAAAGTTGTAGGATTCACTGTTAGCATTAGGTGTGACTGCAAAGATCAATCATTAGACAAAATCTTCCGCCTTGCCATAAGAAAGGACATTTCTCTACCATGTACACAGAATCATGAAATTAGGACGTACTGTATATGGAGATTTTCCTGTACTCTCCAGAATTTAAGCTTTTATATAAGAAAAAGATAATTCTCTCTCTCTACTTGTGAAGAAAATCTTTCCAAAGTAAACCAATGGTGCCCTCATGATGGAATGTCCCTGTAAGGCCACCATATAACTGAACCAAGAAGTCAAACACAGCTGGTAGGGTCAGTCAGCTGTGCACAAGCTACTCCAGACTGCGGGTGCTCTTCTGATAAACTAGTGTTGGCCCTGATCCTCGGTGTGTGCCTGCGTATACTTCTAGACAAGACATTCCATCCCTGTTGTCTTGCGGGCCTACAGCCTGAGAGAAGAATAAACATCAAAAGTTAACTCTCTGTTAAGCTGAAAGAGGGAACTTTTGAACATAAATTATCAAGGACATTCACAGAGACATGGATGGAATATGCTTGGCCAAGCAGAATCTTAATTTATGTTAATATGAATGGGGAATTCCATTTAGCTTTAGCCATACTTCCTTGGACTGTGATTTTATAAGCAGAATTGAGCTTGGAAACTTCCTAAGTAAAGCTGTGTGCTACAGGAAGTGGCACTGGTGACTTTGCAAGTGGTACTATTGCCTCTGACTCAGTACTAAACCAGAACCCTGGGTAGTGCTAAGGGGCATTGTAATATGATGGCTATGCAGTTTTTCATACTATTGCAGATGTAAAACCAATGGCCTGACTACTTGCCTCATTAAAGATCTCATGGTACTTTTCACAAAACTACAGGTGTCAGCTTCGTATTCTGACCAAATTCCAATTTGTGGAATTACATTCTACCTACCCTGAAATACCCCCTTCTAATTTTAATTGGATAAACTATTCATCAGTTCCCGGACTAAACTGTAGAGCTCAAGGCAGAGAAGATGCAAGGATTAGAGGTGCAGTGGGAGACGATGATGGAATTCAGATGAGGATTTGAAGGTATAATGCAGGAGAGGAGAGAAGAGGTGGCACCGACAATTTAAGATTTGTGGACACCTGCCAAAAAAAGGACCTGGAGGGTGGACTGCCAGAAGAGGATGATCCATGGAAGAACATGACCACGAGGACAAGGCAGGGAAGAGACTGGCTAGTGGAGATGAAATTGAGTTGAGTAACAAGTTTGCTGCACTGGGAAACAAGAAAGAGAAACAGGCTGAAGATGTGTGGCGAGAAAGAAAAGAAAGGAAGCCAGTCTCTGCAGAACAGGGACTGGGATGATGGATATAGCCGGGGACTGGAGCCCAAGGAGAAGTGAGGATGATGTACAGGGCACAGCAAGAGAGAACACCAAAAATGATGTATTTCAGCCCTGGGTTCCTTGAATGTAGAATTACAATGAAGGGATCAAAAACACCATCAAACCTGTTGCTAATATGGGTCCTGATTCTCACTTGACTTACAACCCCTTTATGCTGCTCTGGTGAAATAAAAGGGCTATAAAATGGGTGAAAATGGTACTGTACCTGGGAAACATCCCCAGTGCAACATCAGCGTAAGCTCTCAGAACACCTCTGTGATGGCCCCCATCCGAAGCCCTGACGTAGAATGTTAGGTGGTCAGAGATCTGGGTTCTATTTTTACACAGATTTCCTGAGTCATGCTGAACAAGACATTCATTCACAGCTCTGAGCATGGGTCAAAAAAAGGGTTTCCAACCAAAAAATGGCTTTTCAAAAGGAAACAGAAATTTTCATTTAATTTCAAAACAATCACTTTGAATTTGAACTAATAGAAAAAGGTTGATTTGATTAGTTTCTTCAAAAAACAAAACAAAACAAAAACACTCAGTGAAAAAATTTGAGACCAAACTAAAAACGTTTGTTTTGTTCATAATTTTCTATAGAACATATCTACCATTTTCCAGCCAACCTTACTCAGTTTCTCTAGATGTAAAAAGGAGGTAACAACACTTTCTACCATAAAGAAATCTATATAGGTTGATTTGATCCAAGAGAGCCAGGAAACTGAATGGCTGAAAAGCCATTGCAAGATTTGTTCCATTTAGGTTGCTGATATGCATGTTCAAAGCAGCACCCACTGTAGGCTCCACTGGTGGAAGAAATGTTTCACAGCTGTGTCACCACTGGCATTTCAAATAGAAATGAGTGAACTCCCTTGTAAGGTGAAAAGGTCACATTATAAGGGTACTGGCTCAGGAATCAGAGGACAGAGAATAAAGCACGTGCAAATGAACTACAAATCTCCTTATGTAGTTTTAATTATTTGTATAAAGAAATAAAGTAACATACAACCCACTTTTCATAGTGAGTTTTTTGGAGAGAGAGAATGTAAACAAGTCTAAAATGACAAGAAATCTTCAGATTAGGATTACAAATTATTTATACTCTATTGTTTCTTTTGGTTTTTAGGATAAATGTGTTTCAAATGGAATTATTTATCACTTCCTGACTAAATATGGCATGTGTCTCAGGAAAAGATTGACTTTGTTTTCCAATCAGCAGCAAAGTGACTTAAGCCATGTTGGATTTGGCATAAGCTACTAAATCGTTCCAATATGATTAGAACCCCTCCACCCTGAAATAAAAGTCCAAGTCAGGTTTGTTTATTGTTGTTTTTTTAAAAAGTCACGAAGGATTAATTTGGCGCAGAGGTTGATTAGTGCAAGGACTGTCATTCTGGAAGCATCAAAATTGGATGCAAAAGGAAAAGGTCCACCTGGTGACCATGATTTTCTTGCAATAATGGAATTGTGCCTTGAGAAGGACAAACTCTAAACTTACAGTGGTCTTTATTGTACGGCAGGGGCAGATGTTGACTGTTTAGCCATCAACAAGTAATACTCAGGGAACTATGTTTGGGAAGGCTCGCCCTTCAAACTTGTGAAGGAAATAAGTACCATGGCTGATATTCAGAGCCAATAAGCCAAACTAGGGGCAAGACTGCATGTATATAGGGTTGAAGAGACCCACTGAGGGAGAAAGTGTGTGTGTGAGGTCCAGTAAAGCAACTGGCACTTCCTGCAACTGAGACCCTGCATTTATCACTGGATTTCCGCTAGATGAAGGTGCAACCTAGTCAACCTATCTGACCTCTGCCTTATATGCCCTTACGGCCTGAGAGAGTACAATCAGCAATGCTTTTCATTAAGCAGAGATGTGAAGGATTAACCAACAGCACAATTTTAGTATTCTGTTCCAGCACTTAACTCAAAAGCTGTGAAAATGTGCAAAATATATTCCATTACGCGATGAAAATTCAGATGAAAACTGAAGTAACGACCCCTTTTGAAAAAACAACAAACATTTCACCAAGCAAACATACACTCCGGCTTTACACTTTGAACACCAGACTTATTTTACAGCCTTTAGAATCAACTCAGTCATTTATATTTCATCAGCTATAGCACGCTTGGGTACTATAAACATAATCCAATTCCAAAAGAAGCTGCCAGCACAGCTTCCAGAAAGCAAAAGGTACTTACTCTGCACAGAGACTTACAGCAATCATGGGATCTGCTCCTTACATGGATAGACATTTGCTCCTCCCTTTTATCAAAGACATTACTATTTCCAAAAAGAATGATGAACTGTCTGTTAGAAGTGCTCGCAGGAAGGCCATTCATGTCTTTGTTACAAAGACAAACAAGCAAGATTTCTCAACTGAGTGGCTGCCCTTTGAGGTTTGCCTCATTTACATCCAAATTTATTTCTCCCCAAAGTTACTGCTGTTATCTCACATACATTGTAATGAACTATGTACGCTATGAAGGCTGAAACAAGAAACTAAGTTTCTAGACAACATTCTTTCCACTACAACAATTGGTCCCTCGTTGTCTGTAGCTGTTTGCACATCTGGTTTTCTTTCTTCCTTCATCTGCGGTCTTTCCCCACCATTATGTCCCATATTTGTATAGTGGAAACTTGATAGATACATAAACAAGTAAATGACTATCTGGAGTATTTATAATGTTCATGTTGGCTCAGTGAATGGTGTCATATTAACCAAGTTTCTGCCTTTAAAGTAAAGAGAATCAAGAGGGACTGGATACTCTCAAAACTGGAGACTCTCATATAAAACAAACCTTCCACACAAACTTCCACGTGGCTGGACTTTACAAAACCGAGACAAGCTATTTACCACGCACACTTTACTTCTCTACAGAGTTAAAAGGACAGTAAACTATCTAAACTCCTACATGCCAGCGGGGGCTACAACAGTGTTACCCTTAACTCACCCAGCAATATTGTTAATCTATCCAACCACACACATAGCCCGGCAGAAGAGTCTGTCCTATCTCCGGGACTCTCTTTCTGCCCCACCACCCCCACGCACATGATACAGTTCTGCGGTGATCTGGAAGCCTACTTTCGCCATCTCCGACTCGAGGAATATTTTCAACACACCACTGAACAGTGCACTGACCCACAGGAACCTTCTACCAACACTACAAGAAGAAGAATTCTGCGTGAACCCCTCCTGACGGTCGAAATGACAGACTGGACTTCTACATAGAGTGTTTCCGCAGATGTGCACAGACTGAAATTGTGAACTAACAGCATCACTTGCCCCATAACCTCAGCCATACAGAACGCAACGCCATCCACAGCCTCAGAAACAACTCTGACATTATAATCAAAGGGGCTGACAAAGGATGTGCTGTAGTCATCATGAACAGGTTGGATTATGAACAGGAGGCTGCCAGGCAACTCTCCAACACCACATTCTACAGGCCACTGTCCTCCAATCCCACTGAGGAGTACCAAAAGAAACTACACCATCTGCTCAGGAAACTCCCTGCTATAGCACAGGAACAAATCTACACGGACACACCCCTAGAGCCCCAACCAGGGATATTCTATCTGCTGCCCAAGATCCATAAACTTGGAAATCCTGGACACCCCATCATCTCAGGTGTTGGCACTCTTACTGCAGGATTACAGATGCCCCCCGGGTTACGCAAACCCGACTTATGCAAATTTGCACTTACGGAAAAAGTTCCGCAAGCTAGAAATAGGAGGTTATTTATTTATTTATTGCGTAATTGTCGGGTATACATTTCCGACTTACGCAAAATTCGAGTTACGCAAGGCACTCCAGAACGGAATGCTTGCGTAAGTCGGGGAGCGTCTGTATCTGGCTATTTGGACTCTCTCCTCAGACCCTATGCTACCAGCACTCCTAGCTATCTTCGAGACACCACCAACTTCCCTGAGGAAACTACAATGCATCAATGATCTTCCTGAAAACACCATCCTGGCCACCATGGATGTAGAAGCTCTTTACACCAATATTCCACACGAGGATGGACTACAAGCTGTCAGGAACAGTATCCCTGATGAGGCCACGGCACACCTGGTGGCTGAGCTTTGTGACTTTGTCCTCACTCATAACCATTTCAGATTTGGGGACAAGTTATTCCTTCAAGTCAGCGGCACTGCTATGGGTACCTGCATGGCCTCACAGTATCAGTATGCCAATATTTTTATGGCTGACTTAGAACAACGCTTCCTCAGCTCTTGTCCCCTAGCGCCCCTACTCTACTTGCAATACACATATGACATCTTCATCATATGGACCCACGGGAAGGAGGCCCTTGAAGAATTCCACCTCGATTTCAACAATTTCCACCCCACCATCAACCTCAGACCAGTCCACACAAGAGATCAACTTCCTGGACACTACTGTGCAAATAAGTGATGGTCACATAAACACCACCCTATACTGGAAATCTACTGACCACTATACTTACCTACATGCCTCCAGCTTCCATCCAGGACACATCACATGATCCATTGTCTACAGCCAAGCCGTACGATACAACCGCATTTGCTCCAATCCATCAGACAGAGACAAACACCTACAAGATCTTTATCAAGCATTCTTAAAACTACAATACCCACCTGGGGAAGTGAGGAAACAGATTGACAGAGCAAGACGAGTACCCAGAAGTCACCTACTACAGGACAGGCCCCACAAGGAAAATAACAGAACACCACTGGCCATCACCTACAGCCCCCAGCTAAAACCTCTCCAGCACATCATCAACGATCTACAACCTATCCTGGAAACGATCCCTCACTCTCACAGACCTTGGGAGTTAGGCCGGTCCTCGCTTACAGTCAGCCCCCCAACCTAAAGCAAATACTCACCAGCAACTACACACCACACCACAGAAACACTAACCTAGGAACCAATCCCTGTAACAAACTCCATTGCCTACTCCATCCCCACATCTACTCTAGGGACGCCATCAGAGGACACAACCACATCAGCCATATCATCAGGGGCTCTCTCACCTGCACATCTACTAATGTGATATATGTCATCATGTGCCAGCAATGCCCCTCTGCCATGTACATTGGCCAAACTGGACAGTCTCTATGTAAAAGAATAAATGGACACAAATCAGACATCAGGAATGGTAACATACAAAAGCCAGCAGGAGAATACTTCAATCTCCCTGGACATTCAATAAAAGATTTAAAAGTAGCCATCCTTCAACAAAAAGCCTTCAAAAACAGACTTCAAAGAGAAACTGCAGAGTTACAATTAATTTGCAAACTTAACAACTTGAATAGGGACTAGGAGTGGCTGGCTCACTATAAAAGCAATTTTCCCCCTCTTGGTATTGACACCTCCTCATCAATTATTGAGAGTGGACCACATCCACCCTGACTGAATTGGCCTTGTCAACATTGGTTCTCCACTTGTAAGGTAACTCCCTTCTCTTCATGTGCCAGTATATTTATGCCCGTATCTGTAATTTTCACTCCATGCATCTGATGAAGGTGGTTTTTTTACCCATGAAATCTTATGCCCAAATAAATCTGTTAGTCTTTAAGGTGCCACCAGACTCCTTGTTGTTTTTGTAGATACAGACTAACACGGCTACCCCCTGATTCAGGGCTTAATGGGCAATCAAGCTATCACTTCTAGGTCATCAGTTCAAATACCGACTAAGCCAGCAATGACCAACAGTTATTATGACCTGTGAAATGATTGGACAGTTTCAGTCCAATTCCTAGAGAACACACATCCATGTCACAAAATACATTTCCCAAATTAGCAGTAGTTGGCAGTGTTAACTAAGAAGCCCAGGGCTGAACAGGCATAGAAAACAGTGTTGCATCCAGTTAAGGGAAAGGCTGGTGTCATGAGGGGTGTCATGTTTAAGTGTTAAGAACTTAACGCAAAGCGAAACAGAAGAAAGGAGTTTTTAATTTAATTCTGAAAGGGGTGCGGTCATTCTTAACATTTGTGGGAGTGCAGTAGTTTAGGTCCCTCTCACGGGGTCTGGTTTAAGTGGAGTTTGCTGTTGTCAGTACAGTTAATTCCAAAATAATGCAACCAGTTTAAAAAAAATGAAAACAAAACAAAACAAAACAAAACAAAAACAATCTTGGTTCTCTTTGGATAAAAATAGTCAACGAGAGTCAACAATAGGAGATGATTAATATATCTGATGGCGTAACATCCAGTAATTAAAACACTATATGCCAAAAAAAACCACACAAGCCGACAAGGAGTCTTTCCTTTTCCATTTTTCAGTATTACAATCTGTAAAGTCCTACACACAAAACATTCATCGTTTCTCATTAAACTGATTCCTTTAGTCATGATCAGTACTCATGAACACAAAACCCAAGGGGCACATGAAAAGTTAGTTATAGTGATTACCATAGATAACTTGATGGGGTGAAGGTGTGATGGGATGGAGGAGTGGGAAGGGCTTGTGGGCAAGGGTGACACAGCTATTCCCTTTCATCTTCTCCCTCAGAGCCTTCTGGATAAACCTTTAAAAATACCTTCCCCTGAGCATGGTGTTGGAAGCAGTTTTGATGCTCAATTCCCACACAGTGTATGATTTTTATTATTAATAATAATTATTATCATCATCATCTGTTATTTAAGCCGTCTCATTGTAAGGGTATGTCTTCACTACCTACTGGATCGGCGGGTAGTAACTGATCTATCGGGGATCCATTTATCGCATCTCGTGTAGACGCGATAAATCGATCCCCGAACGTGCTTCCCGTCGACTCCGGAACACCACCAGAGCGAGAGGTGGAAGCGGTGTCAACTGGGGAGCCGCGGCCATTAATCCCGCGCCGTGAGGACCCGAGGTAAATCGATCTAAGATACATCGACTTCAGCTACGCTATTCTCGTAGCTGAAGATGCGTATCTTAGATCGATCTCCTCCCCCAGCGTAGACCAGCCCTAAATGACTCAAACCTGCTGTGCTGGGGTTACTGATTTAGTGCTGCTCCCAGAGCTCAGCAGCCTCCTAGGTCACTGCTGATGGTTGAAAGTTCTTGAAATTCACAATTCCGCCGACCTTTTTTGTCAAACTTGCAACGAAAAAGTAACAACAGATGCGAAAACGTTGTTCTGCTCCTCGACTAGCTCCTAGTTGCCCAGCCTTGAGCAGCTTCACATGTGACACTTCTCAATGGTGAGAAGTAGTCACTGATTTTTTTTGTTTGAGCCCCTGCTGGGCCAACAGGTACAAATGCAAGAGAGACTGTTCCCCACTCACCTCAGAAACGGGAGGAGGTGGGGTGCTGGCACTGGAAGTAGCTGGGGTGTGAGGGAAGTCATTAGGGTACAGGGTATCGAGGGGAGGAGTAAGGAGGGTAAGTTTGCTGAGGGCATTAGTGGAGGAGAAGCGAGCGTGCAGAGCGGGTTTGGAGCACAGCCTGAGAGGTTTGAGGTCAATGGAGGGGTTACGGAGAGATGTGGGGGCTGGAGTTGTTAAAGTTTGTGGGAACCATTCCTCCCCTCTCCCCATCAGCCTCCCTCAATTTTGCACAAACCCCATCTTAGCCCCCTCCTCTTTGCCATGCCCATTCTGTCTCCCTTCCATTCCCCCACAGGATCCCCTCACCTGGCCTGCCCACCCCCTACCAGCTGCAGCAGCCTTCTCCAGGGGTGCCAGCAGTGGGAGCAGAGAGAGCCAAGAGTCCCTGGAAGCTGGCAGGAGGCAGCTCAGTTGAAGGCATGAAGTGCCAGCTGGGGTGCAGGAACATTTGGCCGCTGGCAGCCCTGCCAGCTAGAAATATGGATCTGAGCTGCCAAAAGTGGATACGAGCTCTTAAAAAGACACACATCCTGCACACCATTCCCAGAGATGGTGCTTTTCTGTTGCATTCCCCACAGGTTGCTTTTTCCCACGCTGCTGAGCAGTCCGGGATGAAAATGTTTGTGGTGGGCACACCTGGTTTGTGGCAGGCATGCTCCATTTTAAAGAGCTTCTTCTGTTAGCAGAACTGGAGATGAGAATAGCAGCTCCAAGGGAAGGGGGACATTTAAGCAATTCCATTTCCATATCAATACCCAGAAGGCTTTTCAACCTTTCAGCTATTTCACAGCAGTGCTGCTATGGACTCAGTAGGCAAACCCCAAAGTTTCAGGGTGCGTACCTAGTTGTTTGTCTGTAGGTTTGCAAAGCAAGAATTATGGAAGAGGGACTAGTGGGTCAGAAACAATATAAACCCCCATTCAGTGGAGGCTAGAAGTGGAGAAAGCAATTATTGTTTCTGATCCACTAATCCCTCTTCCATACTGACTCCCCTCAGCAAACCTACCCTCCTTCCTCCTCCCCTCCATACCCTGTACCCTAATGACTTCTCCCACACCCCAGCTACCCCCAGTGCCAGCACCCCACTTCCCCTGTTTCTGAGGTAAGCGGGGAACAGTCTCTCTTGAATTTGCACCTATTGGCCCAGGGGCTCAAACAAAAAAAATCAGTGACTGCTTCTCACCATTGAGACGTGTCACATGTGAAGCTGCTCAAGGCTGGGCAACTAGGAGCAGGTCGAGGAGCAGCACAACATTTTCACATCTGTTGTGACTTTTCCACTGCACGTTTGACAAAAAAGGTCAGTGGAATTGCCTTCTCCACTTCTAGCCTCCACTGAATAGGGGTTTATTCTCTTTTCTATTGTTTCTAACCCTCTCACACACACTTTCAGAAAGCAGTGCCTCCAATTCTTCCCCTTCCTTCCCCGTCATAATCAAACAACAGAGAGAGAGAGAGAGACAGAGCACATGCGTACACCTGTGTGTTAATCTGATTACTCTCACACCGGTGACTGCCCAGCACAGGATTATATACTAGGGTGGGATTTGGAGTTCTGGAGGAAGCTGTTACATGAAGGTGGCTAACAGCCATGTAATGGTGATACAGAAAAGCAAAGCACAGGAATTCCATTCTCCTCACTTATTAAAGCAAGCCTGACTCCAGGCCCATGGGGCTATGGAGCGCTGCTTATTAAACGTCTGACTTGATCTATACCAGGGGTTCTCAAACTGGGGGTTGGGACGTTATCATATGGGGGGTTGCGAGCTGTCAGTCTCCACCCCAAACCCTGCTTTGCCTCCAGCATTTATAATGGTGTTAAATATATTAAAAAGTGTTTTTCATTTATAAGGGGGAAGGTCACACTCAGAAGCTTGCTGTGTGAAAGGGGTCACCAGTACAAAAGTTTGAGAACCACTGATCTATACAAATGCACACTTATACTTTAGACAGATGTGCATACACAGAAGCCGAAGAGCATGGTATAATTGCCTATGTAGATAATGTGTACTATTTGTGTACACACTAGAAACAAATCCCTCCAGAATCCTATATTTTATAGCTTCAAACCCATGCCATATTTAATCTAAACAAATCTAATACAGAATATGAAGAACTGGGTATTTTTCAGAGTCCCAATAACATGGCTTTCAGATCACCCTTCAAATGCTTATTTATGGACCTAATGAAATAATTGCAGAGTAACAGCTTGATTGCCTCCAATCAAATGTCAACAGGCCCGAATGTCCAAAGTTAATGCAGTGTGGTAGCATAGTGACTCTGGAGCAAGAGGACCTGCACATATTTTTCACATTATGGAGCAGATGGAAGCTGTAATCCCCTCTAGAGCGGGGAGATGCTTTTTCACCAAACAGTAGCAGATGACATGCTCCGTTTCGGAAATGTTTTCCACTTCCATCCAACAGAATTACAAGTTGGGGTTGAAAAGGAGTTGAAATAATCAAACATAGCTTGGATGAGACACTACAGAGAGGAGAAGAAAAATAAATAAAAGAACAGTCTCCAAAGACCATTTAGTGCTAACAAAGTTAGCTACTACTTGGAGGTAATGATACAAGGGTTCTACAAACTCCTCGAAAAAATGTCTTAGAAATACCAGCTATGGGGTCAGAGTTAACGTTATTGCTTTCCCTTTGAATCTGAAGAAATTCATAGTCCAAACTGCCATTCACTTTGTGAGCTTTATTGGGACTTTTACCACTTTTTATAAAGAGGTTGTCCACACACCCAACACAATGGCAGGATGGCTCTGGTACATTTCAGAATTCTCCATACAAAATCTAACACTTCTGCTCAATCAGTCAGGAGTGTCTCTCTTTGAAATTTCACCTGCGATGGTCAAGAAACCCATCAATTGTCTAGCTACAAGAAATGAAAAAATTGCTCGTTAGTCACTCCTTTAATATGAAAATTAGCTCAATCTCTTTCCTTTTAATCCTCTTGCAAGCATAACTGTTAGTTCTGTCAACAATTCAGTGCCTCTGAAAGGGGAGGGGCACAGGTGGCTTAAAATATCCTTAGAGCATCTCCTGACAATGAGACTTTCTCATGAAGAAAATGCACAGGTCTTTTCAATTCAACCTTTCCACCCCAGTAAATACCAAGGTTGTTTATTTCCTCGCTCTCCAGCAAGGACAGACTAAAGCCAATGTGTTTATGCACTTTCCTGAGGGCAGACCCAGACAAAAGATAGAACATTTACTAGCAAAGGAAGAATAACCCCAAGATCATAAAAATAGATTGGTGAAAGAGGAGAGTGAATTAAGGTGAGACAATCACGCCTCTTTTCACCCTTCCCCCAAAAGAACAAATAAATTTAAAATGTCCTCCTGGCTATAACAGCCCAATGGGCTCATTGTAAAGAGAGTTATAGTGTTACATATTTTAAAAAAGCACACGGATTTATTTATTTTTTGTGAAGCTGATTATAGTAAGCATGAACTCCCGGAGACTTTTTAAAATTGGATCTAGACATGAACTTTTTCATATTTTGTCATTTTCAACCGTGTGTGTGTGTGTGTGTGTCACACAGACAGACAGACAGTGATTTTTAGTACTCAAGAAAACTGGCTACACCAAAGCCATGCAAAGCCAGTTCCCCATAGAGCTCTGTCAGAGCCTGACCAACCCCAGTAAATACTTGTGTGCCCCTTTTGAGCAAAGGCTGCCAGTGTGAAAGCTGATGCCAATCTATATACTGGTTTTGGAATATGGAGAAGTGATCTATGCCAGATCTTAACTCCTGTTCCTAGAGGTGAAAGGCTACCAACTGTGATAGCTATCTTTCTTCCCACTCTTCTTATTGATAACAATCAGCAGCTAAGCCTCTAATTCACAGCCTAATTCACTGTGCACTGCAGGAACAGAATAAACAACTGCATTAGGCAATTACTGCAGTAAATACCTTCTTTCTCCTCTGTCTAATTACTCCTGTCAACTAGTAATCCGAGGCAGAAGAACACTTCATTAGAGTTATTTTGTTTATTTTGCAATGTTGATATAACCACTTTGAAGGCACATTGATCATGGTGCACATTCTTTTTAGATCAATTTAAACAAATTTAGAAGTCAAAGATCGTCTCCAGCTGTGTAAGAATACAAAGCCTTTATTTTCATTCTACTGCATCTTGTGCAAAGCTCGGGCATGTTATATGGTCAACAAAAGAATCTCTCAAATGAAGCAAAGAGGTTTATTCTAGTTTACTCTGAAGTAACATTTTATATATGTCAAAAATAGGCTGTTTTATTTTCCAATATTTTCATGGCATTAACAAGAATTTTGCTAGGATTGTCAAGTAAAAAAATAATACTGGAAACCCAAGTTTGGTTGGTGATAAATATATTTACCCTGCTTTGCTTAATCACAAAACCCTGATTTTTCTGTGTTAAAGTACATCTTTTCCAAAGATTTATCACGAACCAAAGAAGGAGCCCTCTGCTGGTTATAGAGGATCTTTGTGCATGAGGAAACTCCTGCAGGCATATGCACTGAAAAGGGAGAATAGAATTTAAAAAGAATATGAGAAAAGAGGACTCCACAAAGCACATTTTTAACTCAGTGGCCTTCTGAAAAGGTCATAGTTTGTTTCTTTCCAAAGAGAAAACAGGAAGGTTAATATCTTTGAAAGACAGAGATTTAGTATATGATAAAATGTTATAACGATCCAAGTGCTTCCGTTATATCAGCTGATGAGTTAATCAATTCTACAATTTCTGTTGGAAGTGGAGAGAGAGAGAGAGAGAGAGATGGGCCTGAACTAAAACTCTGGGTTTGACAACCTCCAAACTCCATGGAAGTTCTGATCCACATCCGGACTTTATTAGGCACATGTCTACTGTATTATGAATGGAGGTGTAACATGTATGACAATGCCAAGAGATCAATACTGAAATCAATGCATTTTTTTAATCAAAGAGTGAATTTTGCTTCTAATCAGACAGTTTAATTTTCCTGGAAGTTTAAGGCAAAATAATTCAGTAAATGCAGTGACCAGAATAAATTCTGGATTTTGGAAGATGAGTTTATCTGATAAGGTTTGTCTTTAGCTGAACTGCAATCCTCATACGCTTCCCATTTTATTTTATTTATAGTATGGTACTTATTAAGAATTACTGAAGATTTAGAAAGCTAGAGCTAGCCGTTAAATGTTGGCAAAACTGTCAAAACAAATTCAGAAGAACAGGAAAGCATCGTGATGTGGAATTGATTTATTTGGTGCAAGAATAGACTTACATAAAGTACTCTGCTATGGTTCAAAGACCAAAAACTATGTATAGAAATTTACCCTAGTTTTATTTTTAAAGTATTTTGTGTGCATTATATACATATAAAGACACACCCAAACTAGACATGTCTATAGAGTTCACATAGCCCTCTGTACAACGCATGGGATGGGAATCACAGCGGTGGCTGGGTGGCATTCCATTTGAGAACTCATCACTCCTACTGCTAAGATGTCTCTGTGAAAATGCACAGAACATCAGCAGGCACTTTGTGTAGGATCCAGAGGGATATGTGGCTCCGAAATGAGGGGACTGAACCATGCAATGAAGATTGCTATAGCACTGATGCATTGGGATGAACTGCCCTTGGCATTTTCAACTGCTATTGCTTCAGTTACTGGGCACTGTTACCACAGTAAGGCGAGTCACAAAGCAGAACGGAGTTTAAAATAATACAACCAATACAGAAGCAAAAAAGTGGGAGAGGAGACATTAAAGGATTTTAAAAGCACAAAGTCCTTCATCCAAACTGTGGGATAAGAAATCTATAATGTCCACTCCTACAAATATTTCTATTACCCTCTTCAAGCGGAAGAGTATTTGCATATCTGATGACTTGCAAGCTACCATGGATATCTTTACTGTTTCTTGTTGCAAATTCTTCTGAATGTTTTCGGCCGAGCTTGTTACGTGTGCCCATGTATGTCCACATGCATGGAACACCGATAAATCATTAAAGACACAGGAGTTGCCTTGGGATCAGATAGGTAATTAAAAATCTAAATTTTAAAAAGACACTGCAGCTGAGCAGGTGTTTTCACTCATACAAACAGAAGTTAATTGTAAGACCACTTCTGGCCCACAGGCCCTTTTTTATGGTTATGTCCATAAAATCTTTTAGTCGTCTCTGTAGTTACTGTACGAACACACAAAGGGGTCTTTCATTAGCTGCACTCTCTATGGGAAGCCAGGTCATGGAGTTAATGATACCTTAATGTTCTCTTTCAAAGCTAAAGTGATTTGAAAATGAAGCTTGTTAGGATGCCACTGTACATTCCTCCTGTCCCCTTTCCTTTACCTTGTACTTGATTTGGTTTTACAAATGGCTAATACTTATCTAGCTTCAAAAGCATTTGAACTGTTAAGGGGATAACTCTTTATGGGCTAACTCTATGCTTTGAAAAGATGGAACAGAACTGAATTTTGTTTTAAAACACCTTCCAGACTCATACCATGCTTTACAAAGTTAAGGTTCCCATTCTGCATTATAAATCCTAGTGAACTCAGTGAGATGAGAAGGGGCTCAGTATCCCCCTGGACTGCGCCCTAATGCATTAAATCATTAAAAATACAGCGACCACGTAAGCAAACATGGGTTTGTTTGGGTTTTTTGCAATGTACAAGAGTTCACATGCAGCCAAATTAAGAATCTGTTTTATTAATGAGAGAGAATGTTTTTCAGGACAAAGAGTTACCCCAACTCTCCTTAAGAACTGCAGTGGGCTCTTTAATTTCCAATTGGTTAACTTCCAACCTTGGTTTAAACTTTAAACAGGTCTTGTTCAAAGGACAGTACCTCCTACAGTGCAGTAACCCCACTACCATGCAAGTAACTAAATCTCAGTCTTTATGTGGGACTTGGCATCCAGGACCCATTGAGTACAACCCATTAGCTGAAGCAACACTGACAGTGATTATGGTTGGCACCTTGGATTGAGGATGATCACTTTTGAGGTGTAGGTTTTGGGATCTCAGTTCATCAGGTGATAAAGGAGGGAGGAGAGCCACAAATAGAACCCATTGAGTATAACCATATGCATTTTACTAAGAACAACCTGAACCACCTTTAGTCCAAAGTTCCTTGTTGGCAAGGTATGAAGAAGTTACAGGAGTTGGGGGTGAAAGTATCAAAAAGTGTTAGTGTTTGGCACTAATATCCACTAAGCCTAGGGATGCTGAAATCCATGCTTAATTCAATTCAGCACTTTCAACCAGTGAAAGACGTGTATGGAAGAACTAATAGAGCAAACAAATGCAAAATTTTAGAATTTGCTGATTTGGTTCCTCAACTGTTCCCTCCCCTCAGTGGAAGGGAAGTCCTGTTTAGCCATACTAGTGAGGAAGGAGCCATGTTTTATTAATCAACTCTGTATTTCTATATCTACCTCACACTCCATTTAAAAAACACTTTTCATACCAAGATACACCTGCCTTGGGGAGCTAAGGGAGAGGATTGAATGAAGGATGGAGGGAAAGAACCACAAACAGAGAATGCATTTCTTGAGTCATGTGTATGGAACATATGCACCAGTAGACTAAAATATAGCCAAATGCTCCCCCCGCGCCCCAATTTGAGACTTTCTGATATTTTGTAAAAGCACTTTTAGCTTTGACAGCTTAGATAGAAACCCATTTTAATTAAGTACCCAAACTAGTTTGAAGGCTGTGACTGCAAATGTTTGAAGGTAAAACTAGAAAACCCACAAGTGAATGCAAAGTAAACATTTCTAGAACCACTGGAAAAGAAGATAATACTGGATAACCTAAAATGAATAGGTGAAGCTATGTACAGTCTATTTGAAACACAAATCTGATGGAAATGTCACAAATATTTTTAAAGAAAAAAGTTTGTTGTGCTTGCAAATTAATATTCACCATAACAGATCCCGTGGTTTGTTTTTTGTCTGTTGGAGAGAAATATAACATCTCATCTCAAGCTTTGTTTGACAGATGTATAGTTCCATCACTTTTAAGGCAAATCTGTCTAGGGCAAGTCTTTCAAGTGCACTCTCATATATAAGAAGATATGGAATGCATATAGGGAATATATGGTGATGAGGTGTGATACAAAACATTTATTTGAAAGACTTTGGGACAGCCACATGATTCATGAATATCTAACCCACAAGTAAATTATTCAGGTCATGCCAAACAAATGTCAATACACATTTTATATCACATCCCACCATTATGTATTGCATGTATGTTACAGAAAAACTATTTTACAGAGCTTTAAACACTTTTACTGCAATTGTTTCTTATATCCCTCTATCTATAAGGTCAGGTGCCCTAGTGTATGAACCCACCAATACCGTAGTTCTCAAATGGGGCTACTTAGGGGAATAAACCCTATGCCTAACCATGTGCTTTTGCATGACAGGGCCATTAATTACACTATAGCTCAATTACAGAAGGTTGAGAGAAAAAGAGAGAGAGAGAAATTAAATGTAAAATTTAAAATGCTCTAAAATAGCTTTTCTATGTGTAAAAATGTCAGACCATTCAAATTTCTCCAGCGAGAGTCCAAGGCAAGGAGCAAATGCTCTGTGTATTACTCACAAGCTGAAATCCCAGTCCTTCCAGTAGTATAAAGCTCCAGTTTCTAGCTCTGCAGGGTTATGATCTAACTGACACAGCTCTAGGACTGAAGATTGCCCATCTTGAGCCAGTATAATTGAGGGGGAGAAAGTCCCTATTTGGAGGAAAGAAAAAGGTTCACCTGGCAGGTTGATTTAACAAAGAATTAGGTGCTGTACAGTGATACGAGTAGTTTATCACAGTAAAGTCCTGGTGTAGGACTACGGCTCCCAGGTGCTACGGTCATACAAATAATAATAATTTGCCACAAAGATATTTTCAACACATGTGTGGTGCTATGTCTCTGATCATTCTTCCTCCAACTGAGAGTGCAGGACCAAAGGACTAGGGTATGTGGAGTAGGCAGAGAGTGGCATCTCAAAATGCAGTGGACTCGAACCAGAGATATGCAGGGATCTTGTCCAGCAGCCCTGAAAGACCTGGCCATTACGTCCTAATTGTCCTTACATCATTTTTTCTTGTTAAAGATAATTCAGAGTCTCAGCCATTACAAATGGTCATTTTCCCCCCTTATATACAAAGGGACCCAGTATTTTTCACTAATATTTCTCTCTGGTCCATCTTATTCTCTATAGCTAGCATCAGCTCATTCTGCATTTCCCCCCCTATTTGCCTTATTCTTTCCCAACAAGCCTTCCCTAATGCTTTATCACAACTCCTCTAACAGATCTATCATATCTGGTCATGTAGGATACTACTGTTTGTGTCAATTTCCAACAAAATTGACTTCAAAGAAAAAAAAATCCATTTCTCCCCTAGCAGGGTTTGATAGCAAGGCACTGGACAGCTGAGGTCTATTTAAAAATACTAAAAAGGATTGTCCTTTATTGGGAAAAATCAGTTTTAAGACTGCTGTTCTCTTCCAGGAATTTGTAGGGTTTCCTGCAGGGATTCAGAGGCTTGTTTCGGCGGGGCTATTTTTAGAGTGCCTAACATGAGCTCTATAAACATACCACTAAATTGAATATTTTGTCAGTGTAAAGCAATGTTTCATAATATGTCATGATTTCCACTAGTATGATCAGTAATTTGATGGGTTTGGGTCCAATTTTAGTCTGGTTGCTATTAGTGGGATTTGCGATTGAAACATCTTATATATCTTCCTGCCTCCCCCCCTCGCCTTAAAAAAAATGCTTAGTAGATCAGCAAAGTAGCCAGCCAGTTCCCTTCCTCCTCTCCCCTGCCCTTGGAGACTAGTATGGATCACTTCCATTTTCCATTTCAGCCTTCATCGTTCAAGGGCCTGGGAACATGAACTCAAGTCTATGTATACACGGCAATCTGCTGCCTCGTTGCTAACAGTGGGCAAAAGCCTGCCTCCCCGGGTGGCTCTAATTGTAGCAGAAGCAAACAAATTGAAGTATTAATGCCCTGGAGAGGCTGCCCAGGGGAACTCTGCAACTGGCTGCATACAGAGCTCTGCATGCAGGATGGGGATGGCATCAGTGGGCAGGCTGCGGGAGGTTGTGCCCCCAGCTCTGGAGTACTTGGATCTACTGGACAACCACCGCCGCCTCCAGAGAGGGAGGGAGCAGGCCACCACCAATCCTTCTATAAAGCATCAGCTAAGGAAGTGCTTCAAATCCTGCCTTCCTGTTCTGTTCTTCTCTTCACAAACCTCAGGCTCAAATTACTCCTACCTGCTCTTTGTACAGGGCACTGGGTTGTTTTAAATGATTGTACTTAAGATAGAAGCAAAAGTGATGACAATTTCAACCTTTTTTCCAGTTTGATGAATCGTGAAAATTCTAATTAGTTTGCCTGTAGAGTGTTTTGAAACTAGAAAGTGCTGAGCAGTACAGTCTAGTGAAACAACCCCAGCTTAGAAAAGAGTTGTAACGTTAATATTACTTTCCCAGGCTTACTCTACTGTGCTGTTCTGAATGTGATTATGCGTGCCCAACATCTATTCCATCGCTCTGCCACTTTTCAGCTCTGTCTTTCAGGCCACGTCAGGCAGTGCTGGAATACCTCAGAGTTTGGTGGCTCAGCAACTGACACAAGCTGATGCCAATGTCACTAATCACTTCCTTCATTAAAATAAGCAATTTGCTGGGTCTGTTTCCCTCAACTACTGATGTAGTGTCTTCCAACTAATTCAGGCAGTAACTCCTGCATTTTGTAAGGATAGCCCATGCGCTAGTATTTGGTACACTCTTGAGGGAGGCTGTATGATCTCTAGAGCAAATTCCCAAACACCTCAACAATAAAGGCTCATCTATGCTTATTGTTGAAGAGTTCTGGTACTTGAAGCACTGTGGGGTCCATATCTGAATGATCAGAATAATAATAATACCTTGCTCTTATATAGCTATTCAGATCCCCAGATCTCAAAGTGCTTTACAAAAAAGGTCAGTACCATTATCCCATTTTACATATGGGGAAAGTGAAGCACAAAGAGGTGAAGTGACTTGCCCCACGTCACCCAGGAACAGAATCCAGGTCTTCTAAGTCCCAGTCCAGTACTGTATCCACTATGCCACATGGCATCCCACAAGACAAAAGACACTCATGAGGACAGCAGAGGGGACTGTTTCTGATATCTGCATCCTTCCCTCCTTGAATTCTCTGGCCTAGCTTTGAGCAGGCTAACTGAAAAAACAGGGTTATCATATAACCCTTTTCACATCAACAATATTTTTCATTATATTTCATTGTACCCATATGAGTTAGCATGCTGTCCCTTTCAACATTTCTTCCTCAATGTGCTGGTAGCACTTCCAACACCACAGAGTTAAATGGGTTTTTAATCTCATCGGCTGGTTAGTTTTAAATAGTTGATACTCTGTTTCTACCCTCCAGCAAAGGAAAAACAAAACAAGAACCGTATTAACCTTCATTACCCATGTAAACTAATTGACCCCTAACATGGAAACTATCCCAGAAGAGTAGAATTTTTATTAGCTTCCTGTCCTCTCTTTCCTATTCACCCTCGCCCCTACTGTCCATTCCTGGATTTGAAGACCTCAGGCCCTTAGGGCTTCTCTACACAAACAGTGCTGCAGCTGCGGTAATGTAGCGCTGAGTGAAGACGCTACCTATGCTGATGGGAGAGCTTCTCCGGTCGACATATGTATGCCACCTCCCCAGGAGGTGGTAGCTGTGTCGACAGGAGAAGCTTCCACATCGACATAGCACTGTCTACACCAAGGGTTAGGTCAGTACAACTGCGTTGCTCAGGGATGTGGCTTTTCCACCCCTGAGCGACATAGTTATCCCGACATACGTCTGGAGTATAGACTGAGCCTCAGACTGTGTTTGCCTTCTCTATTACCTCAGAAGGCTAACAAAACTATTGGCTATAGTGAGGACTGTGCTGAAAATGTCTTTGATCTAGCAAGATGCCCTTCTTGTGCACAGGGTGGGAGGTGGGGGGGAACTGTTTCTAACTACAACTTGCAGTCACACTCAGGCTATTAGTTCCACAGTCAAGGGTGGTGACCTTTTAACATTTGATCTTGGGTCATGTTTCAAGTTCCCAGCTGCTGATTAAAGCTTGCTTGTTTAAAGTGAAAGGATTAGAAAGAGTAGTTATAATCCTACTAATGTAGGGGTTCCTCATGCTAAACAGGGGGTGGGGGTGCACATGTGCACAAGCAGGTCTGTGTGCATGTGTGTCTGGGAGAGGGTTTTTAAGTTTTAAATTTGAGAGACAGCAATTTGGAAGACAAGGATTATAGAATGGCTACTTAAAACCTTTTGGTACCATATGTGTCTGTCAACCCACATGATAATTCTTCATTCTTAATTAAGAACAATTACAAGCACATTAAAAACTAAAAGCAGCGAGGCATTTCAGTTATGCTAAGCTCTCGCCTTGCCTCTGAAATACTATTAAACAAGTAACCTGATGCTAAATGTGAAGTTGACTTATATCTACTATATATTATGATATGCAACTCCAAAGTACTAATCACTGTAGTATCTTTACTGTCATCTCTCGCATATCAAATATAGACATAACTATACATTTCCAAATGAAATACTTATATCACATACCAAAAACCTAATTTAGACTGTTAGATGCAGACACACATTGTGTGCTTGTGCGCTTAAGTGTGTGTGAGAGAATATATATAACTAGTGTACACACATTCTTGGCAAGAAACCAATTTGAGAGAAAGGTGTAGGGGGAGAGCAGAGAGAGAGAGAAAAAACATTGTTGCCTACTTGGAGAAGAGATTTTAAATACTATGAGTGAGTCTGTTACCAGGCTAGAAATTCTGATAAACACTAAACAGTTCTGGGCTCAAAGTGATCAGCCACACTGCTTCAGTACCTCTTAAATATTGTTTCAATTAATTTAGTGCTGGAGGAAGGTGCCAGATGGACAGGCCTGGAAACGTAAATCCTTTATTTACACTGGAGAGTAGCAGCCCAATCCAAAGCCAGCTGAAGTCAATAGAAAGATTTCCATTGACTCCAGCTGCATTCGGATCAGCCTCTAGTGGCACAACTTCCCAACATGCTTCACAGCTGAGCTGGTGGGATCATTTGGACATAGGATTTGCCATATTAGAAGTGGCCACTGGTCAACCTGTATCCTGACAGTGGTCGATAAATGATCCTTCAGGATGTGAAAATCTCCATAATGCAGAGTACGTGGGAGGTGATAAATCCTTTCTACCCCCTGGACCAGTCAGCTTAACCCAAAGCACAAGATTTGATTAACCTCATTGTAGCATGTTCTTAGTTGGTCATAAAATAATCCATCTGGTAAATAAACAAAAACAACCCACTATGATACTGAACCACCAGTAGGGTGGTGCTAGTACACTCGATAAATCATACAGCCAGGAAGGGACATCTGGGCAGGAGTCCGAGAGCTCCAATGTTTTTTCTTCTTTTCTTTTATATTGCCTTGTGATAATCATCTCAATAGCAGTGCTGGGTAAACTTGGCTTGCCTTGGTGTTTATGAGTGTAGTTTATGTGTATTCCCTCATAGGCTATACAATACTGTAGCATTATCACTTAAGTAACAAGGTGAAGAGTGACTTTGGTTTGCAGCCATTGTAAAAAGTACTTCTTAATCATTTGGCCCCTGCTATTATTCCTCTGGAGATCCTAACTTTATTGTGCCATCACAGATAGAGCAGCTAATCCCATTCCATCCGATTATGCCTGCCTCCTTCTTAGTGACTGAGTTAGCTTTCAATTTCTAGCTTTCTGACAACGGAGGTGACACTTTTCCCTCAGACATAATCTTTCCAACAACACTGCTGCAAATGAAACCAAAACACATACCACCACCCCCACCACCAGTGAGGGAAACATCATTCCATTTCCTCTTTCTGTTGTACCTTATGCTGCCTTAACTGTATGTGGGAGTAAACTGAAGAATCTGCTTTGGCAGAATGGCAATCCTGCTCTCCTTTTCCCATTTCAAATCCTCCCACCGAGGTTAAATACATACATATGCCATATGTATCATGATCAACTACCTAGCTGCTAACTGGTGAACATTTTCATCAGAGGCAATTCATCAAAGCTGCAGGAGGATCTAGGCCCCACTCGGCCTTAGCTGCTGGACAGTTCTATGTGCACTATGATGAATTTTAGTTATTTCCTTCTGGAATGGGAGATAGAAAAAGGCAGATAAAAATAAATTAATCAGAATTCACATAAAAAACCCCGGGTGGCCCTTGGGGTGACCAGGTGTCCAGTTTTTGACCAGAACATCCGGTCGAAAAGGGACCCTGGCAGCTCCGGTCAGCACCACTGACCAGGCCATTGACTGTCCTGTTGGCGGCCCCACGCAGTGGAGCTGGCAGGCTCCCTGCTAGCCTCCGCGCTGTGCGGCTCCTGGGAAGCAGCCAGCATGTCCCCCCTCTGGCTCCTACATGTAGGGGCAGCCAGGGGGCTCTGCAAGCTGCCCCTGCCCCAAGCGCCGCCCCTGCAGTTCCCATTAGCCGGCCAGGGTGGCGCCTGTGGATGGGGTAGCACGCAGAGACACATGGGGGGGGACATACCACTGCTTCCAGGAGCTACTTGAGGTAAGCGCTGCCCACAGCCTGCACCCCCTGACCCCGTCCTGGGCCCCAACCCTCTGCCCCAGCCCTGATCCCCCTCCAAACCCCTTGATCCCAGCCCAGAGCACCCTCCTGCACCCCAAACCCTTCATCCCCAGTCCCACCCCAGAGCCCACCCCCCCAGCCAGACCCCTCACTCCTCTCCCCCACGCCCCAACCCCTTGCCCCAGCCCTGATTCCCCTCCCACTCTCCGAACCCCTCAGTGCCAGCCCAGAGCCCCCTCATGCACTCCAAACCTGTCATCCCCAGCCCCACCCCAGAGCCTGCACCCCCAGCCCACAGCCCGTACCTCCTCCCACACCCCAATCCCCTGCCTCAGCCCGGAGCCCCCTCCCATACTTCGAACCCCTCGGCTCCACCCCCCCCCAGCCCAAAGCCCCCTCCTGTACCCCAAACCTGTCATCCCTGGCCCCACCCCAGAGCCCGCACCCCCTTCCAGAGCCCTCACCCACTCTCGCACAACAGTCCCCTGAGCCAGCCCAGTGAAAATGAACAAGTGAGTGAGGGTGGGGAGAGCCAGCGACAGAATCGTAGAATCATAGACTTTAAGGTCAGAAGGGACCTCTATGATCATCTAGTCTGACCTCCTGCACAACGCAGGCTACCGAATCTCACCCACCCACTCCTGTATCAAACCTGTGTCTGAGCCATTAAAGTCCTCAAATCATGGTTTAAAGACTTCAAGATGCAGAAAATCTCCCAGCAAGTATCCCGTGCCCCACGCTGCAGAGAAAGGCGAAAACCCCCCAGGGCCTCTGCCAAGCTGCCCTGGAGGAAAATTCCTTCCCAACTCCAAATATGGCAATCGGCTAAACCCTGAGCACGTGGGCAAGACTCACCAGCCAGACACCCAGGAAAGAATTCTCTGTAGTAACTCAGATCCCACACCATCTAACATCCCATCACAGGCCATTGGGCATACTTACCGCTAATAGTCAAAGACCAATCTCACTATACCATCCCCTCCCTCACTATACCATCCCCTCCATATCAAGCTTAGTGTTGAAGCCAGATATGTCTTTTTCCCCCACTACTCCCCTTGGAAGGCTGTTCCAGAACTTCATGCCTCTGATGGTTAGAAACCTTTGTCTAATTTCAAGTCTAAACTTCCTGATGGCCAGTTTATATCCATTTGTTCTTGTGTCCACATTGGTACTGAGCTTAAATAATTCCTCTCCCTCCCTGGTATTTATCCCTCTGATATATTTGTAGAGAGCAATCATATCTCTCCTCAGGCTTCTTTTGGTTAGGCTAAACAAGCCAAGCTTTTTGAGTTTCCTTTCATAAGACAGGTTTTCCATTCCTCAGATCATCCGAGTAGCCCTTCTCTGTACCTGTTCCAGTTTGAATTCATCCTTCTTAAACATGGGAAACCAGAACTGCACACAGTATTCCAGATGAGGTCTCACGAGTGCCTTGTATAACAGTACTAACACCCCCTTATCTCTACTGGAAATACCTCGCCTGATGCATCCCAAGACAGCATTAGCTTTTTTTACGGCCATATCACATTGGGGGCTCGTAGTCATCCTGTGATCAACCAATACTCCGAGGTCCTTCTCCTCCTCTGTTACTTCCAAGTGATGCATCCCCAGTTTATAACAATAATTCTTGTTATTAATCCCTAAATGCATGACCTTTTCACTATTAAATTTCATCCTATTACTATTACTCCAGTTTACAAGGTCATCCAGATCTTCCTGTATGATATCCCGGTCCTTCTCTGTACTGGCAATACCTCCCAGCTTTGTGTCATCCGCAAACTTAATTAGCACATTCCCACTTTTTGTGCCAAGGTCAGTAATAAAAGGATTACATAAGATTGGTCCCAAAACAGAGGGAGGGTGGGATGGAATAAGCGGGGGGCAGGGCCTTGGAGAAGGGGCAGGGCATGGGCGGGGCCTCAGAGGAGGGGCAGGGAAAAGGTGTTCAGTTTTGTGCGAGTGGAAAGTTGGCAACCCTAGTGGCTCTAGGTCACCAGCTCAGTGCAGAGCAACTGGGACAGGCATGCCCGTACTCGAAGCACATAACTGCTGATGCCCGCCTGCTGCATGGCTGCCAGCAGTCCCCGAATGCTGCCTAGGGACAGCAGTCAGCTGGGACTGGCTTTTCAAAACCTGGACCGTCCTCCTGGACCAACAGACACCAACATTGGATAGGGCAGAGGTGCCTGGACCCTGGAGACGCACATGTAAAGTGAGATGGTGGCCTTGGGGGGAATAGGGCGTAGGTGGAAGGGGACAGTGGGGTGAGAAGAGGGGGTAGGGGGGAATTTAGGATGTGTAGGGCTGCGGCGGCTAGAGAAACAAGCAACTTCCCTGGCTCCAGGGCTGCGGCTGCTGGAGAGAGATGGCCCTCCTTCCCAGCCTCAGCTCAGGGGTTGCCGTGGCAGGGAAGAAAGGGCACATCCATACCATTAGAAAAGACCACTGATATTAAAATATGAGTTGTGTGCTTTTATTTGTAGAACAAAAAAAGTTAATTATTATTAAGGGTTTTTTTTTATATATAGCGCTTTTATCCAAAGAGCTTTACAATAGGTAGCTAACGGTACAAACAATATTTGGAAAGATCATTAAGTGGTCCGCCGAGACCCTCAGCAATTTTCAAGTGGTCCACAAAAAAAAAAGTTTGAGAACCACTGGGATAGAGTTTTTCCCAGCCTATCGTCCTTCAGATGTGAAAGAGTGCAGAACAAATGGATCTCTGCCCTATCCCCTCACTCTCTCTGGTGGTCTCTTTCCCAGCATGAGCAGCATCGCACAGCAGCAGGCTGCACACACGCTTCCACAAAGGAGGCTGGGGACGGAGGGGAGAAGAGACAGAGATCCCCAAATGCTAGGGCTCAACACTGTAAAGTTGTTTATTTTTCCAGCCCACCCGATGTGGAAGCTTCCCCTTCTCCTACCTACAAGATATACGTTTCTCTCTTTAAGAGGGAAATTTGCCCTACAGTATCATTAGCAGAATCCACGTGAGACTGTAACAGTCTGAAATTAAGGCAGCAAATTAGAGATGCTAAAAATTGATGGTACTCACCCCCATTCCCTTTGGGAAACAGCTTTCACTCAATTTATGTACTGAAAACAAACATGAAAGGAAAAACTCTCCTTTGCCTTCAGTTGTCAGAGCAAAAACTAGAATTCCCTGAGCTCTTTTCAGAAGTGCTAATACTCTCCCCTAGGCCTTCATTATATTGCACTGTACACACAGGCACTGTCCTCTGCACACAGGCAGGGAGGGAAGACCCTTATAAAGTTGGGCTGTTTTTATTTTTCAGCTCCAGTGAAAAGCAGCTGGAAGCCTCCAAGAGGGAAGCCTCTGTTCCAATGGCAATTAAACTCAAAATGTGATTAAATCACTATTATGGGGCACATCAGCTCCAAGTCAGAGGTGGAATGGGGTCCTAATTTTGTAGGCTATGGGGATGCCTGACTCAGAGCACCAACTTACCTTAGGAATTTTCCCTATTTCTCTTTTCTCTGCTCCTGTGCCCAATAAGCATGTCACATTCCACATCCCATGACTGTGCAAAATATCGTCAGACTCTGCTCTTCTAATAAAAATCCCACCATATAAACATTGAAGGTGTTCTTCCCTCAAACCACAGGGAACTGCCACTAACATCAATGACATGAATGCCCTCAGAGCGTGGGGGTGGGAGAAGATATCGCACAAACAGAGCTGGTTGAAAGGCAGAATTTCTGACATTGTAAAATTTGTTTTCATACCAAATCAGAATTCAGAATTCTGAAGGAGAAAAGAAAAATATTTTATTTCATCTCAATCGAAAGGTTTCTTTTTAACAAAACTGGAACACAGCAGTCTGATTTGGACTTTAATATTATATAAAAATTTTGAAAAATTGAAACAAAAAGTCATTTTGAAAATGAAAGTAAAAAGTGTTCCATTCTAAAAGGTCAAAATGGAATGTTTCAAGCTTATTGCAGTATTTTTCCAATTTCTCTTTTAAAACAAAATTTCATCAAAAGCAATATGTTTCTAGAAAATGTTTGCTCTTAACAGACCACAATTTTCCAATGAAAAACATTCCGCTGGAAAATTTCTGACCAGGACTAACTGTAAGGTAGATGTCCCCCCCACATATTAGGATCCTGTTCTCATAGTTGTCTAAGTGTTAATCTTTTTAGTACTTGAATAAATCTGATCTAGTCCTAGATAAAATTTAGCACAAGAATGTAAAGGTGAGCACAGACAACAGAGGAATCATATCTACCATCTTTTCCCACCCATGAAATCTATGAGAAGGTCATAGGCCTTACAATAATGCAAATAAATAAATAAATAAAATTATTTGCCTCCTAGACCAACAAGAGGAAACAATGGTATGTTTCTCACCTTTTCATAGGTGTACTCCTGTAAAATGGCTTAACTTGGACAGGACTTCCATCTTACTATACCTGAAAACATATTAAGGTGGTATAAGAGCAGAATCTTCTCTGGTAAACAATAGATTAAAAGCTACTGCACTTCTAACCTCAAACAAAAGGCCACACACTTCCACCAGGCATAGGAACTAGAGGTGCTGGGGTGCTGCCACACCGCCTGGCTTGAAGTGGTTTCCATTACAGACAGGGTTTACAGTTTGGTTAAATAGCTCTCAATACGCCCACTATAAAAATTGTTCCGGCACTCCTGCCACCATGATTAACTGAAAACCACAACCAAACTTGATAAAAAATGTTCTCTTCCCATTTGTAAATTAATTCTTAGGCCTAGGCAAAATGGAGGATAAGAGCCAGAGCCTCAGTTAGTAGCTCTATTGGCTTCAGTGTCACTGAACCACCCCTGCTACTTTGAAGCCCTGCCTTGAGAAGATACTGGTCTGTGTTGTATTTACGTTGGTAACACTTCCATCTTTTGCCATGTAAATAAAACTTGTTAAATGGGGGAGAGGAGGGCACAATTGAGAACAATATCTAATAAAGGCGATGGCACTGCATACTATTGCAAATATGTCAACTCACTTCCTGTCTCCCACCTGTGCCCCTTGCACTGTTTTCAGTCTATAACAATCACAGGTGCTGGCTGATTAAGAGACCAAGCAAACTGAACCTACACTTCTGGAATGATTCCGATATGGAATTGACATTTGCAACATGTGCCAACAGTCACCATATCAGCCCCCTCAGTTTTTAGATCACAGTTTACAGCATAGAGAGCTTTTTGTCTCTCACTTTATTCACACTGCCTAGAGGAGAGAAGAAGAAAAAAAAGCTTTAAAATATTACTGCACTCAGCCTTTTTAAAAAATACACAAGTCCCATTCTAAGTACGTTTCTTGCACACCATGAGACGAAATTAACTCTGAAGTTATTTTGCATGTACAGCATGTCTATGGAAATGAAGGTTCATTTGGGTTAGGGTTAGTTTGCCAGTTTGCACAGGGTACCTTTTGGATTTGTATGGGTCTGTTCTTCTACATGAATTTTAGGACTCAAGAACCTTTGTGACAATGCTACAGCATTATGTGCAGGGAAGGGGGCATGCTACTGTTAATCAGTTTTAGAATGAAGTAGCACGCACATACATATCTACCTCTCAATTGCTCCTTATCTGACATTGGTCATGAGACCCATGGCTACTTCCACACATCATCAAATGGAGCACTGCATGTTATCGGTTATTTATGTCAGAGATGTTAAAGCAAGAAACTGGGCTTCGGCCAAAGTTTGGAAACATTAAGTACCGTAAGGTAGACTCCTAAATCCATGCTGAGGTGCCCAAATAGAAATGGCCCGCTTTTCAAAGGGGTGAGCATCTTTTAGCTCTTACTCACATCAGTGGGATTCTCAGCATTTCTGAACTGGTGCTTAGATATGGATTGAGGAGGCTAAATTTAGGCACCCACATCTGTTGGCCAATACCAAAAGCAGAATCTCATACTGTTTAAGTTTTCAGAACTATCTTCAGTGCCGTGTCCCTTGACTTGGGTGTTTGCCCCAATACTTGGGACTCATGATATCAAGAGGTACAGCATGCCCTCCTATATTTAATAAAATTGTTTCTTTTAGGTCTCCAATCCTCCTAGGAAATGCTGAGATAAGCAAAATACTGAGAGAAACTGGTATTTTTGGAACAGTATATTGCTGATCATCTAATAAACGGCCAGGTTTGCTTACTCACCTCACTGGAGAAATGCTGTGAGAATCAATAATGTGGCTAAGATACAGCCATGCTGCTCATGTGGAGGTTGTAGTTCAACTTGAAGTTGAACATGGCATCCAGTAAGCCCAGCAATGGCCAAACTAAAACACACTTGAAATAAAATGTGTTTAAAGTATTTCTCAGTGTTGGAGGAGAGGCACTAAGAATGGGAGTGATTAAGTTCTCCACTATACGTCTAGGACAGTAAAGGTATGACTGGCTACCAACTTAGGATGTAATTGTGGCTTTCCTAAAGAGTAGGTACAGTCTGATGGATTCCCATCTAGCCAATATTTAGAGGAGGTTTCGAATATTATAGGGCTTTAGACCATTAAGGACTTTTTTTAAAAAGCCACCAACTAAAGTGGCATCTTGAAGTCACAGTAGCTCAAGGCTGTGAGCTAACATGCTACTGCATTTAGCACAGTCTGCAAGCAGTAGAGAAGTGCTGCTGCGAGGCCTGCTAGCAGGAAATGACATCCCCACATTGTTTTTGTGAGGTCAATAAATTAGGGTGCAGTATGCACAGAATGGTCAACTGGGGATAGAGACAACTCACTTTTTAACCGCACACGGCTTGCTAGGGAAAAGAGAGGGTCAAAAGTGGTGCCAAGATTTTTAACCTGACTCATTACATCTGAACTGATTTTAACAAGTGGGGACACAAAGCAAGAGTGAGCCTGTTCATAACAACAGCCTCACAGATTCACAGATACAGCCTCTATCCAGCAGGAAGACTTTATTTGCCTGAGGTTGAGGACAAGGTAACTCTTCGGCATCCCACTGGCAACACTGTCCAGGAATTTCTCCAGAGAAAAAACAACTTAGGGGCTGCCCATAAATTACTTAACACACTTTTTGGTGGTTGTCAAGACAACCCTACCCCCTTGTAATACTGAAATGAGCACACACAATTAAGGACCCATCCACCCCCTAATGTTTTATGTATTTTATGGAAAATCCCTTACAGAGTCCATCGGGCAAGAAATACGGTTGTATACCATCAGTATACTCATCTCACTCTGCACCATATTTATGAGGAAACCCTTGGCAAGATCATTTTTTGATATAATGACCTAGGATACTTGCAAGGACCATATTAGAGGGCGACGAAGTGATTCTCCTGGAGTTATCTACAGGATTCCTCGGCCATATGCAGTCTCTGTGAACTAAATATGTCAAACTATCCTAGCCTTTTAAAGTAAGTGATATTTTTAGTAGTGTAAGGGAAAAAATAAAGAACTAGAGAGACAGACTAAGGAAAAAACATTAAAGGAACTTTCCCAGTATATCTTCTCATTTTCTTTATGCCAAATCTCTCCTCACACTCATTCTTTCCTGCTCCCCCTCCCCTCAATCCCAACTAACATGGCTGAACTATCTATATATTGACTAGTTTAGTGAAAACTACCATAGGCCAAGAATATTTGTTCTGAAGTGTACCTATTCACCACAGAAAATTCATTATTTCCACAATCAAATACCTGTACACATTTCCATTTCTGTTCTTTACTTTTTACCTTCCACATACCTAGAGGTGCCAAGGCTCAAGCAAATAGGCCTTGGGCGCAAGCAATTTTTTTTTACATCATAACTGATGCAGCAAGCCCAGAGATGCCGGGGCTATGAACTGCCAGCCATAGAGGTGCCAGGGCTGAGCCCTGGCACCAAGTAAGCACTGAATGTTGGATAGTAAAGTCTGCTTTCCCTCCAGGTTGCTATTTCAGACTGACAAGCGAACTGTAGGGGAAATTGTTATATTCCCCCTTGAAGCAACAAAGGGCCCAGTTCTGCTTCTATTTACACTGACGTAATTCCAGTGACTTCAATGGAGTTAATCCTGATGTACATCTGAACAGGTGCAGGCAGAATCAGCACCCATAATTCCACTCAAACTCTGTGCTTGCTAAGATATCTCCACAACTCAAAACTCAGTTCTTTCTATGTAACTCTTTGCAGCCATTTGCTCATTATTTTAACTACTAGGATAATGAGAGTAGCTTAAGATCATTTAAAATGATAATTTAAGACATGTATTAGTAACCAACTATTTCAACAGTTACTATGATAGTAAAAGAAACATAATTTGAGCTGATCACAGAGTCAGTGTTTTAACAGAGGCCATTTGCACGGACATGTCCCAGGCTCAATCATGCACCCTCGGAAGTCAATGGTAAAACTCCCATTGGTTTGCATGGCACAGGACCAAGCCCATATATGCCATGTCTGGCCATACTAAAAAGTCACAATTAGTTTTTCTAGTGCAGCATTAACAGATGATATGAGAGAGAAAGAGATTTAGATCAATTTTATGATAAGAAGTATACAATATGCTGTCACAGATGTAACTAATTGCATCCTTAACCATGCAGAAAATACTGTGAAAATGTTTTGCTTTATGGTAAAAATATTTTCACCAAAAGGGGTAAACATGTGTCTATGTTTTATCTGCAACTGTTTTTGTTCCATGATATTCTGAATGGATGATAAAATCATGGTACTAGTTTATGATGCTCATACATACCTAGTACTGCATTTAAAACTTTTTTTGGTGCAAAAATGCCTATTTTCTGCAATACTGTATTTTCAGAACAACAGAGAAAAGGGAATTCAGCATGACTAAACAAGCATATGCCTTCAGAATTCAAAGAAATAAATCAAGCAAAGAGGAATGGCTGTTCTGAATACTTTTAAATGCATGCTTGCCATTTTGGCTGTGGAATAGTATTTTTTTAAATGTCTACTGCTACCCAATGGGATACAATATCCCAAAGAAAGCACATTCTATGTGAAACAAAATACTGCAGTGCAAAACTTCCATGCCTATTATAAATGTATTCTGTGAAACGTCGGGGACTGCATTCCAAAAACACCAAAACTTTTACTAAAGTCAATGCAACCTTGGATTCTGCCTTTGAATCTCTCCTAAAAACTCCGGTGAAATCCTAGCCCTATTCAAGTCAAAAGAGGTTTCCCCACTGATTTCAGTAGAGCCAGGCTTTCTTCCTTTCTACTTTAGCCTATCATTCCACCCTTCCTTGTTCTCTTAACTTATCCCCAGCCTTTAATTTAGCTCACAATCTAGTGAAATCATTACAAAATTAAAAATTAAAGAAATAAAATGCTTGGAACTAACAAGTCCTGTCCCCAGCTTAATTGCTCAATCACTTTTTTTACTTTACATCCATTCCCCTACTCCCTGGCCTTCATTGTATATTATCTGTAGCAGGGATCTGCCTTCTCATATAACAGGAAAGTGTTATTTATTCCAGTGGTGCCATATATAATAATAGTAGTAGCACTGAGAATCTGCCTGAGAAGGGTCAAAGAAATGGATAAGAGGAAAGCAAGATGCTGGAGAGAGGAGACTGCGGAAACTGCTTCTACCTGACTGTGAGCTGATGATCCGATTCCAATGGAGAAACAACGTGAGTCTCTCATTCACTGTCAGCCCTGCTGCTGCTGCATTCAGATTTGTGGCACAACTTCCATTTAAAACAATGATTTAAGTGTGCACGCACTGTCATTTTCCCAATCAATAGCTCCTAACGCCCGAGCTCTGCCAGTAAGAAGAACAGCAAGGATAGGGCAGGGTGCTAGCCTGGGACTTGCAGACCCAGGTCCAATTACCTGCTCTAGCAAAGTCTTCCTGTGTGACCCTGAACAAGGCACTCTGCCTTGATTCTCCAGCTGTAAAATGGGGATAATAGTATTGCCCTGCCTCATAGCAGTGTCATAAGGAGCAATATACCAGTGATTGTTAGGCATTCAGGTACAGTGCTAACGCGGGGCAGAAAAGTACCTCTGATAGATATATATTTACAAGTACTCTTTCTACAGTGCTGCATGGGTCCTGGTGCAGGCCATCTGTCGAGGCTGGCAGGCCAAATTAAGATTTGTTAGCTTTCCTTTTTATAACCTCTTACAAAAAAGATTATATATTATTTAAATGTTCTCTCCAAAATAATAATGGCAAACAGCACAGCAACCCTATAATAATAAGCCACTGCCCAAGATAGTAAAAGAGAAGAGGAAACATAATGAAGAAGCAGATCCAAATTTCAAACTTTTAATCTACTATTATAAAAGAAGAGTGGAGAAAATATTTTTAAAGAGATTAAAATTATAAAGTATGCACCTGTCTCTTTCTCCTCCACTCCAGTTATATACAAGATTCAGCATGCATCAGTTAAATGACATGGAAATTCTTAAAGTTCCCGCATGGGGAACTATAATGGTGAAATTGAGCTACCATGCTACACACAGCATAGACTCAATTCATATTTGTTTTCTTTGTTTCAATTTTTATAGCTCATTTGAGAATTCCCTGCTCTACAATGGTGACATAGTTATGACTTGCAGTCCTCAAATTCCTAGAAACATAGCTCCCAAGCAACCAGCATTTTGACCTCTGAACTCTCTGACTCTCATGAACTCTCAAAAAATTAGTAAAATCGAAAGAGTACAGTCATCTGCAGAAACCAAAGCTTTGGCAATATCTGCAGTGACCCAAACATGCTTCTGGACAGCTTTGGCCTAGTCTTGACAGCAACCTAAGATCCCCCATTGTTAACATCCATAAAGGAAATGTGATCTTCTCTGAAACCCGCTTCTGATATTTGATCATTCTTTATTTTCCCCATGGAAACCAAATTAGGACCTTTGAGGGAATTGTAGGGTAGAAACCTCAAAGTTATAGTATCAACTGGTCAGGGATCCCAGATCAGGATTCTCCGCAACAGCCTCATAAAAACAAGGAAGTTCTATTTCAGCTACACAGAACCTTATGGAAAAGCACTGAGCTGATATTAAGATACTTGTTGGAGACAGGCAACTGAGGGGTACTTGGTGCATATGCTTAAAAGTACCCAGTAACTGTTTTGGGAGGATGATACTATGTCTAGGATAATGCTAGAGTTACTTTTCAGGTCACTATTCCATTTAAATTTTGTTTTTTACTGGGAACTCTCTCCAAATCACTGAAACTCAGTTTCTGTAGAGACGTGGTTCCTATGGGCTGCTGCTGCTATCACCCCCCCACACACACACACACTTTTAAATTATTCAGCCACTGAAATGCATCAGTAGCTCCAGGCCCAGAGTGGTGGAGTGAACTCTGCCAGCTGGTGGTTCTGGATGTATTGGTACCATCCTGTATTGGGTGGGAACTGGACAGGCTGTGCTACGAGTCTTCATTAATGGGGAAGACACTGTTACAGGGACACTGAAAGATGACAAACTCTCCCAATTATTCAAAAGCAATAGACAAAAGTTAAGTTTACTGTATACCAGGGATTGGCAACCTTTGGCACGTGGTCCACCAGGGTAAGCACCTGCAGGTTCGGCCAGTCGCAGCTCCCATTGGCCACGGTTCGCCACTCCAGGCCAATGGGGGCTGCGGGAAGCGGCACGGGCCGAGGGATGTGCTGGCCACCGCTTCCCGCCATCCACATTGGCCTGGAGCGGCAAACCATGGCCAGTGGGAGCTGCGATCAGACGAACCTGTGGATGCGGCAGGTAAACAAACCAGCCCGGCCCGCCAGGGTGCTTACCTTGGTGAGCCGCGTGCCAAAGGTTGCCGATCCCTGCTGTATACTCTCCTAATATAGGAAGAAGCAGAATTATAACTAAACCATATGTGATAAATGAGAAAATACGTCTATACTTTACTCTTCAGAGTTGCACACTGCTTTAGGCTATCACTTTTCCAGTCTACCATACAATTTTATTTAGTACTCAAGAGCCTTCAACCACCCTCTTTATGAGTATGTTTAACAATAAGCAATCCCATTAGTGTGTTATTTACTAATTAAATGGATGCTAGTAGGCAGAGTTCCAGCCCATGTCATTATGCAATTACATTAAAGGCTCTGGATATTCTGGAATTTTCATCACCCATTCAGGATTTTAACATGCTGTTGGCTGTAAGGACTTTATTAAAATGGGTGCCATCACTTCCCTTACTAGCCCGTACTAAATATACAAATGGGCACATGTGAAGATTAGATCACTGTATATTAATTAGGGATGTGCTAAGCATGTCATGTGACCCGTTTTATGTGATTTGCACAGCTGTGCAATTAGCAATTTCAGAAGGGTTTCTATGAGAACACAAAAACAGGTTTATCTTGAAAAAAAATGAAATGAAATAATTATCAAATCATTTCCAAATGGGATTTAACAGAACTTGCCAAAACTGAACAGCATTGTGTCTGTAATCATTTCAAGGACATTGGCAAAGCACCATGCCTTCATTTCGGGAATGAAAATTATTTTCTCCCTATTCTGAGGGAGTACATTGTATTTCATGTTGTATCTTTATGTTGACATTTTGGTAACCACAAAATGTGACCCAGCACATTTATATGACTCCTTGTAACATGACATAATTCTAACAGCTATAAATTGAGAAAGCAAACTTGTCATTCCTGGTCAGATATCCGCCACCAAACAGCTTCACTCATTTTTGAGGTCCCAGAGACAGTGAGGTGTCTGCAGCTTATACAAAATCTATTGACAGAGTTTTTTGGCGGGTGTGTTTGTGTAATATATTGAATCTCCGGCACTACAATTATAACAGTTGGAGATAATTGGCTTTCCAGGAGCTTCCCAACTCCTTCCTCATAATTTGTCTCACTAAAGAGCTCTCACTCTATCAGCACCGAGCTCCGTGATAACAGACTCTTACATCAAATAGGCCATCAATCCTTTGTATAAATGACGGAAAAACTTGCAAAAAGTTAGAGGTTCAATCCAGGTAAGCATCAAAATTTTGAGCCTGTCCAATTGGGCATAGACAAGCTCTTTCTTAACTGACCTCCCAATCAACTCCAGTATTCCCTGTGGCGCCTTCTCTCCACCCATAAACACACAACGCCTTTAGGAATTTGATCAGAGAAGTTTCTTTTCAGTAGATTTCTGGTACTTCCAGCTTCCAACCAGGCTGCAAATTATATGGGATCAACTTCTCACTTAACTCCTGCTTAAGACCAGGAAGTGTAAAGGTGCATGAAAATAAAAATAATGTTTAAATATAAAAGTTAATCAACCCAGTTCAAACCCAAGACTGTTTTGTTACAGTCCGGAGTGAAAATTAGGTTGGGTCCTTACTTCATCCAAACTGGCTCAATCCCTAGTGTTTACAAACCCCAGTTGGCAGTAGGGTGACCAGACAGCAAGTGTGAAAAATTGGGACAGGGGGTGAGGGGTAATAGGTGCCTGTATAAGAAAAAGATCCAAAAATCGGGACTGTCCCTATAAAATCGGGACATCTGGTCACCCTAGTTGGCAGCCATTAGCCACACCTTTGATTCTTACTTCTAATTCAGTAGCATTATTCCAAAAATAATTCTTCCGTAAGTAGCACAGATGGGCAAACCAGCAGATCGGTTTGAATACTGCATTTAATAATGCTCAGGAATAGGTTTCTCTGTGTGTACTTGACATGACTCACTAGTTGATAGCATATCAATTTAGCTGATTTGGCAATCCGATAACATCTCTGATGATGGAGATATCTAAGTGCTAGATTAGATTAGAGAAATATTATCTGCAGCAGCCTGAGCTAATAACAGGATGAAATTCTGCTCCCATACTCACATGATAGTCTCATTGATTTCAGTGGAGCTATTTGTATGAATGAGACAAGCAGGATTTGGCCTGTACTTTTCACTTTTATAGTGCCTTTCACCAAGGCTCTCAAAGGGCTTTACAAACATTCAATAACTCTCATGACATTCCTGGAAGTACGCATTACACCCATTTTACAGAAGACTAAACCAGGGGTGGGCAAACTTCTTGGCCTGAGGGCCACATCAGGGTTCCGAAACTGAATGGAGGGCCGGGTAGGGAAGGCTGTGCCTCCCCAAACAACCTGGCCCCCACCCCTTATCCACCCCCTCCCACTTCCTGCCCCGACTGCCCCTCTCAGAACCCTCAACCCATCCAACCCCCTGACTGCCCTGCCCCCTATCCACATCTCCACCCCCTGACAGGCCCCCTGACAGGCCCCCTGGGACTCCCATGCCTATCCAACCACCCCCTGCTCCCTGTCCCCTGACTGGCCCCTGGAACCCTCTGCCCTTTATCCAACCCCCCCACTCCCCGCCCCCTTACCATGCTGCTCAGAGCAGCAGGATTGGTGGCCGCGCCGCCCGGTCGGAGCCAGCCACGCCGCCACGCTGCCTGGCAGGAGCTCGCAGCCCTGCTGCCCAGAGCGCTGGCAGCACGGCGAGCTGAGGCTGCGGGGGAGGTAGATGACCGGGGAGGGGCTGGGAGCTCAAGGGCCGGGCAGGACGGTCCTGCAGGCCGAATGTGGCCCATGGGCCGTGGTTTGCCCACCTCTGGACTAAACTGAGGCAGAGAGTTTAAGTGACTTGCATAGGGGAAGAAATGGGAATAGAACCCAGATGTCCTGACTTCCAGTAACCTACTCTAACCACTCAGCAGCACTCCCTTCCCTAAAAATCGATACACTTCAAACCTACACTTTATCTTTTCATCAGATTGTAGATTACTTGAACACATAGCTCCCATTAAAAATAACAGGTGAAATTCTGCTCCTCTGAAATTAATGGCAAAACTATTGAGTTACATTGAGCAGGATTTCTCTGAATATGTATTATTATTTAACGTTAAACAACTTCTCTCCTTTCCCATTCACTTATCAAAACAGTGATCTGATTAGTGATGGGTGAAGCTCAAAAGGTTAAAATAAACCACTCAAAACCAGAGATTTAGAATTGTTCAGAGAGTAAACTCTTTAGGACTGGGACTGTATCTTGATATTTATATAGTGTCTTGCATAACCCAGGTATTACTGCAGTACAATTAACAAGAACAATTAACAATTAATGTTTATCTTGACCATGCCCAAACTGTGACAGCTTCTGGAGCCTACAAAACTGGGCTGAAAAAAATCTTACAGGAACAGGTTTTGTCACAACTTTCTGCTTCTACTTGGGTTGGGAATACTGTAAGAATAGCCTCTCTAGTGGTATTTTGGCATCCCACTGCCGGGTAGGATTGGAACGTGTAAGGGTGCATTAACATAACAAATGCCAATCATACGTTAGCCAAACATTTTTGAACTTTTAGCATGAGTTTTAACCAAGGTGCAGGTTGGCTTTCATTTTATCTTCACTGCCTTGCCCATCTTTAATGAGAGCATTATACCCCTTTTGGGCAAACACTGGTAAATCTGCTTACCAGGCTCAATGTGTCTCTCTTCAGGCCAATTTACTAGTTGTCCTTATCTCAGTACACTCAACAAATTCTCCCAGAGGCACCAACTGGGAGACAGGCAATTTCTCTTGACCCAGCTGGGTGGATATAAGCGTCAAACATAGGAAGGTGGCACACTGTGTGTTTCAATTTCTGTCTGTATTTTCTCTTCTGTGCACTGCCTTGCCATCTTCCCCTACAATAATTCCCTTTCCTGTAGGCTACACACCCCACTGACCCAATTTTCACAGCTGCTAAGCACACACAGTTGCCATTGACTTCAACTGGAATTCTGGGTGCTGAGTCATTCTTAAAAATCTAACCTCACAACAGAGATTTTCAAACTGTGGGGCACGGCCCCCTAGGGGGGCACAGAGGAACGTTCGGAGGGGTGAGCGGTGATGCCAGGCAGCTTGGGCCAGCCCCAGGTGGTGAGGCTCAAGGAGGAAGTGCCACCTCAACCCCCTGACTCACCTCAGCAGGTCACCCAGCCTGTGGGTCAGTGTCAACATCCGCTGCGGCCATGCCAATTTCCACTCCTGGCAGCCTCCATGCCCAGTGCTGTCTCTGCCACCAGAGACCATTGCACATGCCTTCCCCCACCCTGAAAACCTGAGGGGGGAGGGTCAGGTATTGTGTCTATTTCTGTTTGGGTTGGGGGGGCACAACCAAAAATTGTAACTCAACGGGGTGGGAAGGGAAGGGGAGGGGAGGGTTCAGCTCAAAAAGTTTGAAAACAGCTGCCTATGCCCTCCTGTCCAGCTACCCTCAATATAGCATTGTCCCTTATACTACAGTTTTTAGTGTTTGACCCCATCTAAGTTTAAGTAGACAGACTACAGCAGGGGCTTAGAAAAGTGCAGGCACACAGATGTGCAGTCAATTTAAAACAAAACAAAACACAATCATTTTTAGGGAGATGCACAATAAATATTAAATAAACCCTGTAAATTCCTGGTACCACCCTGCCCAGCCCCAGAACTGCATTCCCCATCACATGCAGGGACTATATTAAGAGGATTTTTCCCCCCAAGGCTAAAAATCTCTGGTAGTTAAACTTAAATTGTCTCAAGATCTGTATCTGAATACCAAAGCCAGCTTGAATTCCCAGCTGACATCTGAACTCAAGCTACCAAAGATAAGAGAGTCAGTACAGTAAGGCAGAGGAAGAGACTGTGCAGGGTGGAGGGTACGTTTCCAAGATCTTTAGCAAAGACAAAAATCAAATGCAAGGCCCCTCACTGAAGAGCACACATGACAACCACAATTTTTCCTTTCAAAACAAAGAGTTATCACTATTAATGTTTTCACTAGAATACTTTCTTATGGTCTGATCCAAAGCCATTGAAGTTGATATGAAAACTCCTCAAAATCAATGGACTTTAATGTTTCTAGTTTTTTTCAAAACATGTATATCTTGCTTATGGAAGATAAAGCAAGGATTTTTTTTTTTTTTTTTTTTAGATTTTTTTCATCCTATCTGAGACAGTGCAAATTAAAAATTAAAGCAGCCATCCCCATTATCTAATATTCTCTTTCGTAATACAAAACCCAGCCTCTCTCTGTGTGTGGGACCGTCTGTCTGAAAATACAAACCACCAAGGAAAACATCTCCCATCGTATTCCCATAAAGTATCTTGTCTTGGCGACGGCAGCTGTATCGAAACACTAAATGCTCCAGAATGGAAAGCAGTTCCATCAATGCTCATCTGTTCAAAACTGCAAGAGTCCTGGCGTGTGGCATTGCTCTTGTTTTCTCCCTCCCCACCACTAATTTAAGCATCCCAGCAGTCCTTTAACAGTAACAAAAGGGAAGAATGAGCCACGCCCAATGGGCAGATCCTCAGCTGGTATACATTATAATAGCTCCATTTAAACAAGCTGAGAATCTGCCCCCAGGTCTTGAACTGCAGTAGACTCCTCCCCCTCCGCAAAACGCTATGTCTAAAGAACAATAATTCCTTCCAGACTGTTTTGAAGAGGAGAAAACAGAAGGGGCGTTCCCTCAGTTAAACATCTAAGGCTTGTCCATAAAGCCATGAAGCTGTGAGAGTTCATAACACAACATATGGAAATGATGATGGAAAACCATATAGAATAAATACTATCATGGAGCCCTATTCTCTATGGCTAAAGAACATATTATTGTAGGTTTCCTTTTAAAAAGGAACCCATAATGATTGCTTTTTTAAAACAAAAAAGCCTTTCCTTAGTTTCTTGCATTTCTTTTTCCTTTTTTCATTAAAAAGACAAAAGTACATATGCTCACTAGAGAAATTCAGTGCCAGTAATGTGCAGAGTACATTCTAAGTACATGGAAGCACACAGCTGGGACGTGGGATGAATGGAAGGAGTACTTCATTTTTCTCACCTTTGATTCTCTGGCTAGACTCAAAGTGGCACTCCAAAGGAGGCAACATCCAACCCTCCAGATATGTCTATACTACACGTGCTGCTGCAGCTACGCTGCTGTAGGATAGACACTTGCTACAGTGATGGTAGGGACTTTTCCATTGCTGTAGTAAACCCACCTGCTTGAAAGATGGTAGCTAGGTCAATGCAAAAATTCTTCCATCAACCTAATGATGTCTCTATCGGGTCTAAGGTCAGTTTAACTACATATCTCAGGGGTGTGAATTTTTCACACCCATTAGCGACATAGCTAGGTCGACCTAAATTTTAGGTGTAGACCAGACCTCCTAGGCTATAGGAAGATAAAGTATGAATTAGGATGAGAGGGGAGAGATGTAAAATTGGAGGAAAAATTCTCTTCATGGAGAATTTAACTGCAAACAAACAGTGATGAGTAGATTGTGGCAAGCAGTTCCTCAGACAAGTGGTCCCACTGTGGGACTACGAATATGTAAGTGCTGACTAGCACTGGTAAGGGTTGCACAATCTAGCCCTTAAGGTGCTAAGAAAATATGAAACACATAACCATATCCCTTATCCCAGCCATAACCTTATAACTCTCTTAGCAGAAATAGAGAAATGTACATAGTATACCTCTGTCTTGTTGGCTCAGTTTGGTGAATCATTGCAGTTGATGGCTCATCTGAGCAGGCAAGAAGCAGCATGCATTGGGCTGGTTACTTATTTGGATAAAAGTAAGTCCCTGGCCATGATCCTGAGAGCCAGAGCAGTGCCAGGATGACCGGAGAGTGGGGGGCCTGAATCAATACAAACTGAAGGGTCTCCCAGTGCCCCTGAAAGGTAACGACCCTGAGGCCAGAAGTGACCCATTGATATTTTTCACCAGTTCCAGCGAATTCTTATGCATGGTAGGGATCCCATAGGTCTTAGCCACATCCTGGTCCATAAAATTACCTGAGGCCCCCAAATCAATCAAAGCCTCCAGGTGGACCACTGGGGTTTTAGGAGTAGTAGCTGCAATGGCAGAGGTGCATTAAGGGTAGGATTGCAGTTGCTGCCATCCCAACAGAGGCCTGTGGAGGGCAAGAGTCTCTGAGGAGGAAAGAGATTGGCCCAGCATGGACCTCTTATCGGGGCTAGGGCTTGGCATTTCCCACCCCTGAAACTGGTCTGACTTTTGTGGGGCATCCGGAGGTGAGGTGTCCAATGCCATCACAATACAGACACAGCCCCAAAATTCAGTGTGGGCATGTCTCAGCCTGAAACAGATATGGGCCAGCCTGGCTGATGTGCATGAGCTCCACATCCTGGAGTGGGGTCTTGCAATTGAGGGGTCAGAGGATGGGGTATCATCAGGGCTCAAGGGGCTTGGCCATGTTTATGGCACCACTTGGTAAGGCAGTCGTCAAATCTAACACATAGGTCAATCAGATCGTTGAGGGAGGTGGCAGATCGACCCGCAACAGTTGATCTTTTAGATCATTCTTCAGTCCAAATTGGAACTGATGACGTTGAGTGGCCTCATTCCAGTTGGTGTCAATGGAGATGCAACGGAATTTGGCAGCGCACTGGGCAAGAGGGCAGCTTCAGTGGTTCAGGTCACCAAAGATAACCAAGATGGCCTGAATTAACTGCTCTAACTGGCTCAAGAGGGGGCTGGACTGTGCCAAGAGCAGGGAGGCCCAGGCTAATGCCTCCCCAATGAGCAGACTAATGATGAGCCCTACCCAGGCCTTGTGTGTGAGGAATGATTGGAGGTACAGCAAGAACAGGAGCCAGCATTGGTTTTGGAAACTTTGGAACTGACCACAATCACCATTAAATTTGGCTGGCAGCAGGACCTTCAGCTCCTGGGAGACTGGCACCAGAGCTGCCGACGAAGCCATCTCAGCTCGTTATGCTGCATTCTGTGCATTCATAGCTGCTGCTGAAACTGTAGAATACCAGGCCTTCAGGAGTAAAGCCTAGTGGTTGGAACAAGAGTTCAACCTATCAGCTAAAGCTGGGTCTAGTGGGGCAGAGTCTAGGAACAAACTGAGGGTCAGTAGAGGGACAGAAGCCAAATGCCAGAGGATAAACCAGAGTCTTAGGTCAGAGATGGAGCTGAGGATCAAAGCCAGAAGTCAGAATCTGAAGGGGAACAAGAACTGGAGCAGGAGAAGGTTCAGGAACAGGGCAGGAGCAAGGACAAGGAGCAGGCTGGAAACAGGAGAAGAGCAAGCATAGCTACAGGCATGATACATCTTGAGCAGCCACTGCTCTGCTATGGGTGTCAGGCTTATAAGCAAGATTGCGGATCCAGCAGCCATTGGGTGCTGCTGCTACGCCATCAGTTCCAAAGCTGTGTGGCTGGTCTTACTGCTTGCCTAGCAGCCACGTTAGTCAGGAAGCAGGGCAGCAGCTGGTCCTAGCTGCACAGGCCCCTGACAAGCAGCTTCTTCTTTTAGTAGATAAGCCAATTCCACTGCAAGTTACCTCACTCCCTTCTTGTTTCAAGGAATCGACCAAGAAACTACTCCTTGAAGCATCAAATATTTTATTACTGGAAATACAGAACCCCTACAGATACTAGTGTTTTCACCACCCTCAGAATAGTATCTTCTTTGGAGATCAGGGAGCTTGAATACTGCCTGGAGCTGTTGTTACCCAGAAGCTGGTTAAATAGGTGTGACTGAGACCCAAAAGAGGGTGTTGATAGCTCCCAACATGTCAGTTTGTATTAAGAAATACCAGGAAATAGCTGGGCACTGTAGTAAGCTATATAAAATGACAGAGCTGCTTCCTTCCATTCTTGTAATCCACCAGTGTAATTAACCCATGGAACTCACTACCTCAAGACTGAGGGAAAGAGATGAGTCAGATTTTTTTAAAAAATAGGGATCAAAATCTCTGCTAGTTTGACTGAAACTCCATTGACACCCTAAATATTTAATATTTAAATGATTAAAGTGGGTGAAATTGAAGAAGTATAGAGAAACTCTTGTGGTCCAGATTATCATATGCAGAAAACATGTTGAGTATGCCCCAAATACCACTCTGGTAGTTTCTAGACTAATCACCTATGACAGTAATGGTTAAAGGGTTCTTTGCCCAAGAAAAAGCGAGGACTGGAATAGCAAGATTGCTGCATTAGGTGTCTTGACAAAGCTGCTCGGGAAAGTTTACACAGCACCTGCCCTAAATATGCTCCACTCTGCTGTTAGTTCATTAGTTTCTTATGCATCAAATTCACTCTCTTTTTTTAAAAAAAGAAAGGAATTAGCATTTTCAGTCTACAGCTAAATTTGCATAATCAGAGCAATAATCTGCATTTTAAAAATGCCCTAAATACATATTTACAGGAGAGAATGCAACAACTCAAAAGAGAGGCTGATAACACACATTTTAAATATAGCTAAATACATATTTACAAAACCAAGACAATAATCCCCATTCAGGAAAACCCATTAACTCCTGCATACTGAATGTTTGCAGGGCATTCCAGTACTAGAAAGTGTATGTTTAAATCCAGAAGCCTATTCATGATGGGGAAAGAGATTCTCTGAGTTTTGTTCAATTCTTAGTCATCTTCTACCAGAGTCTTTGCTTCAGAGTTCATAAGACTTCATGTAACTCAAGTTCCTTCATTGCAAACAAGTTGCTTGTGTTGTCAGGCCAGCCTGTTCACATGAACAGTGGCTGTTTAGTTTGTCTAGGGTTACCATATTTTAAGTGTCCAAAAAGAGGACATTCCACAGGGCCCCGGCCCCGCCCCAACTCCGCCCCTGGCCCAGCCCCTTCCCCTTCCCCGCCCCAACTCCGCTGCTTCCCGCGAACATTTGATTCGCGGGAAGCCTGAAGCAGGCAGGCAGCAGGTAAGCTGGGGCTGGAGCGGGGGGGTGCAGCCCAGTCCGGCCCCCCTGGCTGAGCGGCTCCCTCTGGCGGCCAGCCGGCCCAGGCCAAGAGGCTCTGGCTCCGGCGTCTCCCGCCCGGCTCAGTTCGGGCCCTGGGGTGCCGGCCCCCGGCCAAGCACCGCCGGCCCCGGCCGAGCACCCCCGGGCCCCGGCCCCCGGCTGAGGACCGCCGGCCCCTCCCTCCCTATTTTCCTGGACATGTCCGGCTTTTTGGGATTTCCTCACGGACAGGGATTTGAGGCCCAAAAAGCCGGACATGTCCGGGGAGATCCGGACGTATGGTAACCCTAAGTTTGTCAAACATGGGTAGTGAATGTGTTTAAAGAATACTGTAAATCAGTGGCTCTCAACCTGCAGCCCATGGGCTGCTTGTGGCCCAATCAGCACACAGCTGCGGCCCATGTGACATCCTCAGAGCCATACAAGTAGTATATATATTGTGTGGTTGCGACCCACAACAGTAAAGAGGTTGAGAACCACTGCTGTAAATCCTGATTCAGATTTTCAAATAATGGCTTTGCGGTGGTGTTCAAATATCTGTTTGCCATGTACTTATTGAATGAAGAGGCTGAGGCCAGAACGGCTAATGCACAAGCAGGCACATCAGAGAATTTCCTACTCTCTTCCAGCTGGGAACTTTGTCTCCACTAAGGCTACTGAAAAACAGAGAGTGTATGGGAACACAGGGACTACAGTTCGGTGTGTCAAGGCAAAAGGAGGTAGGGAGACAGAGGGAACAAGGCAGGCCTGTGCAGTCACAGCTAACAACCAGAGACAACAATCAGAGATAACCTGTCAGAGATAACATAGTCCATTAAATAGATGAGGAAATCCTAAGAAAGGAAGCTTTTCTTCCCTTTCCCCACTCTCTTGTGAATGTTTCCCATCAGGAAATCCCATTTCACTAACAGGTTGCAAAGGGGAAAATATTATTGTAACATTTTCCCCTCCATTTCCTCTTCCTTTCTCCGAGCCCCCCCAAATCATGCAGGTGTCAATGAATCAGCCCAAGAGTTCCGGGAAGTGAGTACCTGAGATTTTGTGGCAGGGATAAATTTGGCACTCCTTAGTGTACGAACAACATAACTATTTCACTGTGCTCCAGTGCAGTGGAATTTTTGAGGATAGATTAAAAACAATAAATTATCAAACACATACATATTTTAAAAATTAATGCATGTTCCACTTTAAGCAGCTGTCAAATTCATCTGCCTTTTTGTCCCCCAGGGAAACATTTCTTCCTGAATCTCTCTCAAAGATCCCAAAGGCGATTAAAATCAGAGCTCAATGACATGTGTGTGAAGGATAAACATCCATCATCAAAGTACTGACCTACCTCACCTCTCTTCTAAATTATCCTGGTTTTAGCCAATATAAATTCATTGCCCTCTCCACTGTAACATCTGAGCACCTCTCTCCAAGAAAAGAACTGTGTGTGCAGAGTAGCATTTTGTTTTGATAGGGTTCTGGTTTAGGGGTGTTTTTTTTTTTTAAATGTACATGTTGGCTTGTGTTTATATTAGAGAAGGCAGAGTGAAGAAATGCACCATGCACTTGGAGCGGAAGATGGCGAGATTTGTGATGGTCCTTAGTTTCTGTGGGAGTTCATTCCACTGTTTGGGACAGGTATTGTAGTAACCAGGCAAGGTACTAACAAACTTCAACAGGATTTTATTTTTTAAAGTGGAAACCTCTTTACCAAGCTGCTGCTGCACCCTCGGTAGCTCTCACTCAGCCTCCTCAACTCCTCCCCACTCCTTCCTGTTTCCTGTCCTAACAGACTCCCAACAGCCAGTGCTCCCAGTTCTAATAATTACAAGCAACATCTAAACACCACAACAGGCCTCCGAGAAAGCCCTGTCTCCTGCCCGTATGAGCTGTGCCCTTATGGTAGAAAGTTCCACTGTGCTGGAAGAGCAGAGCTATCAACTGTGGTCCTCACCACAGAGCTTTAGTTGTGCTTTCAGATATCCAGGCCATTGAGCATCTTGAAGATGAGGATTAAGAACTTGACCTTGACTTGCTATTCTACAAGAAGCCAGTATAGAGAGCAAAGGACACGTCTGATGCATACTTCGGCACTTTGCATACAGGAGCCAATCACTGGCCTTCTCAAAAAGTTTCAATCATGCAAAACATCTGTAGGAGACTGTGAGGAGTGACGCTGTTTTTCAGAAAAAGGTAAAAGATTTCACAGAAAGCACAGTTCAAACCCAGATCTACCAACCCTGCTGCAGATTTCAACACGGAACTTGGTTCACCACATGCAAAGACCCTAGTTCCTGAGGAATTGTACTAGATCTGGATGGCAGTTGGGTGAAGGTTGGGGAGGTCACTCAGCAGCAAAGGAAAGGTCACCAAAAATACAGAAACCACCCAAACCAGCCCAAGTGACTTCACAAGGAGGGTCCCTGACTGTCCCTTCTGGGAAACACTAACAAACTTTGGGAATCTTTGGGAATAATTGACTCTTTCATATCTCAACCACTTGTCTGGGGTTTTTACTGCACCTTCCTTTGCTATTTGAACTTTCTCACACATTTACTTTGATCACAGCTGCTTTTGCGGCTGCTGATTTGGTCTATTTGAATGGCCTTTGCCCTCACGGGCCAAACTTTCATAGATAATGTCCCCTCCTTCCCATCTCTTGACTTTGTTAAAACCTTGGGACCCCCTTTTTTTATACCCTCCCCCGCCATGCCCTACTGTCCTTTCAGCTTAACCTGGACAGGATCCCCTCAGTAAGTCACCATCACTCATGTCTTTAATCAGCCAGAGATATTGTTGGTGAGACAAACAGAGTGTGGCAGGAGCTAACTTCTGAGCATGCGGCCTTTACAACATTCCCAGGCACTGCTGGAGTATGGTAGGAGATAGCGACTGAGAAAGAAACTCCCCATCCCCTGTATGACTATACTACTGGATTACCTGCACAATTTGGATTAGTCTGCCAGTTTGGCTATCTGTATAGTCAATGCTGCTGGACACCAAAGGCCTGGTAATTGCTCACTCAAATTAAGCACACAACAGCACACACACAGTTTGGAAAATCAAGCCCTGAATATCCCCAGTATTCATCCACAGACATAAGAGATGCCGCACGGCATTGGAAAGGAAGTTCCCTTCTTCCATGAATCCGTGGTTTGAATGCAAACTTTAAAAGGGAGACCAGAACTCATATGGAGCAGAAAATAATAAGCCTCAGCAATGTCATCAGACAGAAGAAACTGGCCAAGGGGAAAGTTGGGCAGCCAGCAGATTTGGATTGAGAAAGCAGTCACCTCTCAAAAGCATACATTTCTTGGGCCATAAAGCTGACACGGATAGTGCACATTTATTTTCCAATCAGACACCTTTATTGGAGAAGGAGAAAGCTAATGTTTGCCTGATAGCGGTTAGTGTCTGCTGTAAATCACTGCAGCACCTCCCTCAAAGCAGCTCACCTGCCATTATCTCACAATGAAAAAGCCCCTTTGCCCTCTTAGAAATATTGTTTGGACGTTAAATCAAAATGGTGCCTCTCAGTGGGGAAGGAATTGGTTCAGGCAGGCAGGGCAAGATGACAGACAGATCTAGTACGGAGGCTCAAAATAGGACCCTAGGGTATGCACTGATTGCTCTCAAGCAGCCAAGGGTTTGCTGTTGAGACTAGACTTAGTTTTGTCTTCCCCTTTGGGTGACATGGTGTTTCTACATAAGTAGAAGTCAGTGTAAGAGAAAGTACAGTAGGGAAAAAATGGATCTGGAGGATGGAACATATACAGATTTTAACCTGGATTTACAAACTTCTGACAGTTTCCTATGAATTCCCAAACCTAAATGGTCCAGCAGAGTTAATGTGAGACTATTAACACAGAAATTAATGTTAGATTTATCAATTTTTATTAATCCTGGCCATGCTGCATGAGCTTTTTAAATCCAGAAGGTATATTTTTAAACTCTTACATTATGTATGGAAACAGAAATTGACAAGCATTGAGACTGGGGCAAGGGAATGCAGAAAAGTAGAAGAAAGGGATTTTGTTTATTGTTTTAAATGGTTAGATTACAAATATTTGGTCAGATGACCTCACTGACTTCTGGATTAGAGTACATGTGGCTGGTGAACTATTTTCCCCTTGGCAAAGAGAAAGCATGTCCTTTTAGTCTGGAAGACTTACTTCAGATAAAAGGAAACAACAAAGAAAGAAAGAACAGCTGTAAGGTCTCCATGGGAGAGCATAGTGTGCGAGACTTACTCCCAGGGCCGGCTCTAGGCACCAGCAAAACAAGCTGGTGCTTGGGGTGGCACATTTTTACGGGTGGCATGGCTGGCACCAGAATGCCGCCCCTAAAAATGTGCCCTGGCCGCCCTAGCTCACCTCCGCTGCTGCTGCCACGGCGCACGAAACAGCTGATTTGCGCGCCACTACTTGCCCTCCCTCCCAGGCTCTCAAGCCTGGGAGGGAAGGGGAGCAGGTGCGCACGAATCAGCTGTTTCACGCGCCGCCGCAGCTCGGGGTCTCCCCCTCCCTCCCAGGCTCTCAAACCTGGGGGGGGGAGACTCCGAGTGGCCGCGGCGCGGGCGCCGCTTCTCCCCCTCCCTCCCTCCCTCCTAGACTTGAGAGCCTGGGGGGAGGAGGCAGGGCTGGGGATTTGGGGAAGGGGCGGAGTTGAGGCGGGGCCGGGGTAATTAAAGAACAGGGGGGGGCGGCCAAAATTGTTTTTGCTTTGGGCGGCAAAAATCCTAGAGCCGACCCTGCTTACTCCATAACTGCAACCATCTTGGATTGCCTCAGCCCACCTCCAGCACCTTCCAACAGGCACAGCATAGACTTCTCACCGGTGCAGTATACAAAAAAGTATAACAACTTATCTACATGCATCACAGATGGCTACCACCACAGTATATTTGCATGTAGCACCCCAATCCTGGATGGGTTGTCAGCAGTGAGATTGAACCTGGCACTTATGTCCCTTAATGCATGATCCTCTACTCCCTAAGCTAAAAGAGCTAAGTCAGTAGCAGGCACCTCAACATCCATCCGTGGCCCAGCCATGACTAGACAGAGACACAGTAGATGTGGGTCATATGTACATTTCTTCTTAGTGTATGCGCAACGTGCCTCAAGAGGCACGTGACCAGGATTCATCACCAAATGTGGTCCGCTGGTTGGATCATTAGTTTCCACAGCCTGGGCCAAGTACGGACAGGGAGCACGACATTGTATATAGTGAAAGTGCATATCTCAAGTAGATATATAAAGGTCAGAAGTCAGTGGGCTCAAAGTTAAGCATATGCTTAAGTGCTTTGCTGGACTGAACAGAGTGTTCAGCACTTTGCAGGACCGAGCCCTAAACAAGACAGGAGTTTGAAAACAGAATGAGGAAGGGTCAGTTATCTGTGAATAATTCAGTGAAAGCCTCCATAAAGTACAGACACAAAATGCATAATTTTAATAACAGAACATACATGAAGCCAGGACGGTTGAAGCAGTCGATGAAGAGAACAATGAGAAACATAAGACATGTCAAAAACACGACAATGTTTGGGACATACACTGTGTCTGTGTGTTGGGGGGTAAAGTGGGGTGGGGGGAGAGGAAAGGTGAATTAATTAAGGAGGAACATTTCAGGCTTAGTACAGTGCAGAGGAATCTGGAGATTCCCAGCATCTATAGCCTACATGCGTAGTTTACAGGCCTGCCTTCTCAATGACTTGTCCACTACAGGCTTGGGCAGACTTCAAGGGAAATTCATGAATGTCACTCTGTACATTGCCAGGAGATGTTTAATGATGCACTGGAACAAAAAACTGCTGTCAATTGAAAGAGGATGTATTAATGGTGACTGCTGTCAACTGAAAGAGGACACATGCCCATCTCTGGAGTAAACGATGTATAATATCAGAAGAGCTCCTATAATTATTGAGAAAGTAACAGGAAACAGTTATATCTTGCACTTATATCCCACTTTTGCTCCATAGATCTAAAATCAATTTCCTGCAGTGGACAAGTAATATTATCATCAGGGCCCATTGGTACTATACTATAAGTTCCACGATCACAGAATTTGCTACAGAATCCACACCTCGCCACAGACTCACTTTTCACTTTTTAAAAAAGTGTTTCTAGCTCTTACAATTGCAAAGAAACCTTGAGAACTTGAACAGGAGTGTAAACTGATCTTACTGAGCCTGCAAACTCTGCTTCATGAGATGAGCTTTGCCGTCAATAGGTTATATTAGTCTGAAACAAAATGCAGTTATTAACTATTTCACTACTGATCATTTTAGCAGAAACATCCAGCTAATGAGCTTATCTCACAATCCCTAAATGCCTCCCACTCCTTTTTAGATTACAAATTCTCTAACTTCACCCTTGACACCAGTGCAGTTATGAGTTGGAATATCGAAAGTGAAAATGTGGGGACAGTAAAAAGGAAGGAGGCCAAGGAACAGAGAGATCAAATTACTTGCTCCCTGTCTGAGGCTATGTCTTCACTACCCGCCTGAATCGGCGGGTAGAAATCGATCTCTCGGGGATCAAATTATCGCGTCTTGTCGGGACGCGACAATCGATCCCTGAATCGACGCTTGTACTCCACCAGCACAGGTAGGAGTAAGCGCCGTCGACGGGGGAGCCACGGAGGTCGATTTGCCACCGTCCTCACAGCGGGGTAAGTCGGCTCGGATACGTCAAATTCAGCTACAGCTATTCGCGTAGCTGAATTTGCGTATCTTAAATCCCCCCCCCCCACTAGTGAAGAAGTAGCCATAGTCAACTGCAGAGCCAGGACTAGAAACCACATTTCCTGGCCCACAACTCTGTACTATAGCTACCATCTAGAATCATAGAATATCAGGGTTGGAAGGAACCTCAGGAGGTCATCTAGTCCAACCCCCTGTTCAAAGCAGGACCAATTCCCAACTAAATCCTCCCAGCCAGGGCTTTGTCAAGGAAAAACCTCCAAGGAAGGAGATTCCACCACCTCCCTAGGTAACGCATCTAGAGAGACTATTCCTTGACACGGGCCCCATGTAGTACCTAATTTTCTAAGACCAAAACCTATGTAAGCCTTCTGAGCCCTAAATATTAAGAGTTCACATTGAAATGTTCTGTACTCCCCCTCTCCAGATGAACTTCCCCTGAAATCTGGAGTATACTTGTACTTTAGTTCACATTATTTACTTAGTTTTGCTTTGTCTGAACAATTATTACACATTTATAAAAAATAGAGAAAGTTCATCCAATTACAAACTACATTAGCAACAGAAGACAAAAACTTTTAACAATCAATGTGGGCTAAATGAAAAATACATCACCAACAGGAAGGAATAGCCTTCTTTTAAGACAGTCTTACAGACAGAAAGTAGAAATAATACAAGAGGAAAATGGAACACTATAAAATATATAAATCATATTTTCCTATGATTGTAATCAGTTTGCAACTGAATGAATAGGGCTTTTCCATAACTTACTGTTTGTACAGTTAAAAGGTTCTCTTTTACCTTTTCTTGTGAGTAAAATGTATATAATAATACTGGTTTGAGCAGGTATTCCCTATGCTTATAATAGGGAATACTAAAAGAACTGGTAATCCCTTACCTACAGATCTAAAGATAAACAAACTTTTTAATTGCGCCACTGAATATGATTATATGACTTTGTGAAAAAAATGTCTTAGTGAATTTTAATTTCCCTCATTCACACACTGTACGTACCTTGCTTTGTTATTGTAGGGTTTCAATCAGTGCTGGGTTATGAGCATGTATTTTTATAGGGGTGGGCAAACAGGGAAAGCATTTTGCAAAATACTACCTACAATTTGCAAATAAGTATAAGAAAGAAAAGACACAGTAAGGTCAAACTGTGAATCTACCTCTGACTTTGATGTTCTCCCTATAGCTAAGAGATAGATAACATTGGGAAGCTACGCTATCCCATAACTACATACTGTAGAGTCTTTTACATCTTCCTCAGAAGTAGTTGGTTTGGGTCACTGTCTGAGACAGGTAACTGGACTAGAGGCACAAGTGGTCCCATCGAGTATGGCAATTCTTATGTTCCTAAAAGGGTTTGTCTCCATCACTCTCATATTCAAGCTCATTACATCCAGTCTGTCTACAGGAGAAGCCTTTTAATTAACACTCAGGAGGCAGCTGGAAGTTAGGTGTCCCAATGGTTTTGTTTGGTTTCTTAACACTGCCTTACTGCTTAAGGCTGTATTGATGCTTTTGTAATAGCCCAAAGCATCTTATCGAGGGAAACAGTTTTTGCTGATGGGAAAAATAAACACAAGCCAAATGTGGGTTCAAGGTGACTTAGCGGGTGGCCCTTTTATTCACATTCTTAACATTTCTGACCACACTATAGTTCATTGAATTCCTTGACATTTTTCCACTGCTGTCTGGGAGCCACAAGATGTATACTCTGGGTTTCAAAGGTACAGTTAAAGCAAGTCCTCTCAAAAAACCCACAACTCAGAGGTATAATATATAGAGAATGTCTAATGAATGGAGCAGTGCAAACAGAGAAGCCAAGGATTCAATGGCAATTAAAGGTGCACTGCCCTCCTCTCACTATGACTGCCTAACAGCTGCTCACTGATACATGTATTTATTTTGATTTCTATATCCATAATATAAAGAATGCTCCATCACGCTCCCAAAAAACAATAATCAAAACAGATCTTACACATGTGAGGCAGATGTGTACATGTAACAGATCCTATGTATGTAACTGACAGAGTCCTACCATTACCCAGCCTCACAATTCTCCCCCAGGCCTAAAAGCCAGAGGGACAAATTCATCTGTAGCATACCCTACATGTTGAGGCAAGGGAGGGGGAGGAAGTTCCAAAGGAAAGGGACCTTCACAGACTACAACCTGTGCCAGCAGGCTCCTCCCCTTTATGCCAGTTGGGTTCCCAGACAAAAATAGACTTTCCCATTTATCTACCTGTGCATGCTTAGTGATTCCGGTCTAACAAGTCCCTGGACAGACTGGGAGAAGAACACAACAACCAGGGGCACATTGTGGCATAGGCATGTTAGGCCCATGGGAGGGTCCCAGTTTCTAGAGTCACAGAGCTTAGACTTCCAGCTTTCATTTTATAAGAAGAGTTATATTTCTAGCCCTCATGGATGCAAAGAAAAGCTTGAAAGCATGACCCAAATGTAAGTGATGCCTGCCTGAGTCTGCAAAGAGCCTAAAACAATCACTCCAAGACGTTCACCTTAACTCTGGCACCTGCTGCCATCCTAAGGACAGGCAGGGATGTGGCATGAGAACAGGACCATGGTATGGAAGTAGAGGTATGGGGGACACTGTATAGGATGATCCTATGGTCCAGGATGCTACAATGTGGCCTAGAAGACAACCTAAATGTGGTCCCTCCAGTTCAGGTTAAAGAACATCGACATGACAGTGGGGGGGAGCTTGCACAGTCGATACCAATGCAGCACCTGTTATGCTGATACAACAGAAGACTTTTGCTTCCAGGCTGTCAAGCCAGCACTCTGTACTAACAGTAAATTCACTTCAAAATTAATTTGAAAACAAACACTACAATCGACTTTAACTTTGCTGGGTAATGGCCTATTAGAGGAGATAGAGAAAACAAAACTGCACTGTGAATAGTACGAGGTCCCAAAGCTCAACATAGGATCCCTGGGCCCATTTTAAAACAATTCGTAAATCAGATCTATAAACCTCATTACAAGGCTGTCAAGAGACCAAGTTGTTCCAAGAATTCAACATCACACACCCACAACACACACTGCGGAATCATGGAGCTTCATTTAGCCTTTAACCTTTGCCAGTTCCGCTCTTATGTATACGTCCAGCTCCCATTAAAATGAATATGAATGCACTGAGAAGGGAATATACTGACATCAGTGGGTCTACTCACATGCTTAAAGTTAACTGTGAGTTTCAAAGTACCTGGCTACATTGGACCCTATAAGATGTGAGGAAGGAAGCTATTAAAGCACTGGACTGGGATCCAGGACATTTGGGCTCCATTCTGGACTCGGCCATCCTGTGTGAACTTGAGCAAGTTATTTAATCTCCTTGTCTCTCAGTTCCCCATCTGTAAAACGGGGATAACAATCCTTCCTTTCTCCCACCCCAGGGACCAAGGGCTTGCACAGTGTTCTCTGTCAGGGCCTTTAGGCATTGCCAGAGTATGTAAAATGATTAACACTAATGACATGAGATCTGCAGCTGAAAGGACTGAAGTAGAAAGGGGCAAAGTCTGAGGCTTTCAACACCCACAACTATCACTTAAAAATCTCCAACTCCCTATAGTCAAGGGGATTTGAGCTCCCTGACCTACCAAATTACTATTATGTTTTAATCATGTCACAGATGTCAGACTGGTTCCAGCATACTAACCCCCTCATACCCATGTGGGTGTAAACTGAAGGGGTATTAATGTATCCAATTCCCCCTGCAGGTCTGCTTGGTTCATCTTTTTGTCCAATGGAGAAAAATAAGGTGCCTACAGTGGTGGCTACAGGAACAATCGGGGCTATGCTAGCTAAGAGGAACCAATTTCATCCTCTCTGTCATGCAATAGCACCTACCTGCCTTGCAAATTGGGGGGAAAACTGTAATTTGGAAGAACTGACTGAGCAAGGGCATCATACGGATACCCCAATTAATCACAGGTGAGAGCTTTGTCTCTTTTCTAACAGAGCAACGTTATGACCTGCCACCCTCAGCAGAGGGGCAGTACCTATCGCTAAAACACTTGCTAACGTATCAATTTGGTGCTGATGCTGTAGGACAGTGGTTCCCAAACTGGGGTTCATGAACCCTTGGGGGTTCATGAAATGTTACAGGGGGTTCTCAGGAAAAAAATCCCTAATGGTGGACAGAGCTGTCCCTAGGGACCCCGGGCAGCACGGGGCCAACAGCCCCTGGACTTCCATGAGCGAAGCAGATCAAAGCAAGCATCTCTATCACACTGAGGAGATTTAAACTTCAAGACTCCTATAAGAAATGGAAAGGGAGGTGGATATTTTTTGCTGTTTTAAAAATTAAATAGGCAGCAAGTATTGTTTTTAAAATTATTATGAAGAACAAGTTTAAGCTTTGTTGTAACGTGCATTATTTGTAGGGTGACCAGATGTCCCGATTTTATAGGAACAGTCCCAATTTTTGGGTCTTTTTCTTATATAGGCTCCTATTACCCCCCACCCCCATCCCGATTTTTCACATTTGCTGTCTGGTCACCCTAATTGTTTGCCTGGACTGCTCAAGACCTGAATGCTTCTGTAGGAGGAACTCTTTGAGTTGGCTTTTTAAATACCTTCATGCTGTTTCACATCTGATAATCCTTGATGAAACATAGGGGCCTTGTCTTATAACAGGCTTATTCAAAGTGATACAAGCTATGAAAGTGAGATCTTGAGTGTTGCCGTTTTCATAATGTAATAAAAATACTGTCATGATAAATAATAATTCATAATAAATCGTGTGCAATAAGCATGTCATGAAAACAAATGTCATATTTCCAAGATCACGGCTTTTATAATTTATACTCAGGCAAAGGAAAAAATCCCTGGAAATACAGTCAAACCCCACAATAAGGCGCCCCGCCATAACACGAAATCGCATATAATGCGATCACAATTTGGCCCCCCTTTAAGACACACAGTAATACAGTACTGTATGTACTGTACCAGTGGTCCCCAACGCCATGATGGCTGCTGGGACATTGATGTGCCCCCGCCTAGTTCCAGGCAGGGGAGAGAAGCTGCGGCCCCGCGCCTGCCGGGGACAGAGAGCTTCAGGGCTGCGGGCGCCGGTGCTCTCTGTCCCCGGCAGGCGCGGGGCACTGCTTCTCTCCCCTTCTGGGCACTAGGGGCACTAGGCAGCGCACATCAATGCACCGCCTTGGGGACCCACTGACGGGCTTGAAACCCCACTATACTGCGACCCCGCATTTAGTGCAATGTAATTTTTTGGACCCCAAACATCGCGGTATAGCAGGGTTTCACTGTATTCATTTCTAGGAGGGGGTTCGCGAGACTTGACATTTTAGTGAAAGGGGTTCTCAGGTTGTTAAAGTTTGGGACTCACTGCCCTAGGACATGCCAGAGGCCACAGAGCTACTGGGAACCTTGGAAACACTTCACACACTCCCCAGGCCCATATGCCCTATGTATGCTTTACTAACGATAAGGAACTCCACTGGTGTGAAGTTGCTTGTGAAAGGACGGGAAGGCGAGTTATCACAGTCCTTAAAAGAACTCCACTGACCGAGCAATATTACAGAACATTAAAAATGCTTCTGCGGCTCTCAGGCTATACCTGACACAGCAATAGATTCTATTCCAAGTGTATTGGACAACAGACAGGTTGTGCAAGATGGGGGCCTTGTCCTCTCGTGTTTGTTGGCGCTGTAATAACGAAAAAGGCACCCTGATGCCTATACTGTGGGATTGTCCAACAGCCAGGGAGCTGGGGAAAGAGGTGGACACAAGAATGAAAACAGTGCTTGGCTTCAGCAACCAAAACTCATCTGAAAATTATATCCTAGTATATCCTACTACACTGGGTTTAATGCCACTGCAAAGACTTCGGTAATTGAGGGCCTCTATGATTACCGACGGCATAATTTTACAAAAACGGAGGAGTAGGCTTATGCCTAGAATAGAACAGTGGCATTTGGACCTGTCTAAGTTAGCAGCAAAAGAAAGACTAGCAGCTAGCTTATCAATGTAGAGAGCAATTACACAAATTCAAAGAAGTTTGGACCCTGTTTCTTGATACACTTGGATAAAGAATGCTGAAATAGCTCAAATAATGCCAGACTTCCATTGACCCTAACCTCTCTGCTTTTTCCCTCCCTCTTCCTGCCCCCATCTCTTTCTTCCCTATTTGTGATGTCTTTATACAGTGTGGATATATATATAAATAAATATATATATTTACTCTCCCCCTACCATGTTATATCTGTGTAACATTGCCTGAATTTGCAATATCTGGTCTTGCAGCTTTGGCAAGTTGTCAAGTTGCATAAATGCATAATTTTATTGGATATCCTGTGAAATGTGCAGCATTTGGTAATATATACAAGCTGTAAATCATTTACCTTATTATATTTGTTGTTTGCTTCTCTATGAAAATTAATAAAAAATTGATCTAAAAAAATAAAAAGGGCAAAGAATTACTTTAACTCATGGGGAGGCAGAGAAGCAGAAGAGAGAGGGCAAAGAAACCCATGTGTGGTTTCAGAAAGCGCTCATTAGAAGAAGCAGAAGTAGGGAAGTTATTTGGCAGTCTGCATTACAGTCTCTGTCACATTTGCTTATTACTGTTGTTTATCTGTCTTTTCATGAAGCTCCAGGAAAGACTAAAACACCATGGGGTTTCTTTCCAGCTCTGTGGAAGCTGGGAACACTGCAAAAGCAGGGAAGAGAAAAGCAGGGCCCTTACATCCCGTGACAAATTGACCTTCTGACCAGTTTATAAGGAGTGGACTGACTAATTCCTCTGCCAGAACAAGGTCTCAACCTTGAGGATGTATATAGCTGGGGCAAAAGTGGGATGGGGCATGGTATATTCTCTGGCTTCCCAAGAACGTACACAAAAGGGAGTTGCACTAAACAGGGACCCACACAATACACAGGAAAAATAATCCCAGTGGTTTCCAGCCAAACACTGTGTTTTGGTCTTATGGCAGTTCCCTCAAGAGGCAAGTTAATACATCATTTATTATCTTTGAAGATTTCAGGATGATGGGTGATTAAGTGAAATTAACATGCAGCTCAACCCAAAACCTGAAGGAAAAGTCAATTCACTAGACCTGCATCAGATTCATGCGGCCTAGCCCTCAGTGCACTAGTAAAGGGAAAATGATCCTGTGTCTGCTCCGAACACTGACAGTGTGCAGATGTGTTTTCTTAATGGTACTCTGGATGTTTATTTATCCGTACTCACGTCTGGATCTTTGTTTTCCCACATCTTTTCCCATTGCCCAGAGCAACCCTCCTCATTAAACTCCTGCTATTTTCAAGAGGATTATCTTTCCCTGAGTTGTTGCTTTTTGAAGTCATACAAACCACACAAGTAGCATGGTAGAGAAAGGTTACTTTCCTATTAGACGCAAGTGATTCTCAACTGCCTTTCTCTACCAGTCCTCTACAAGTGTAAATGCCTCACTTTATGGTTCTGGGTGGAATGGTCATAACATTCACTAGAAGGCGGAGAAACAGATTACAAAACCCCAAACCGATAAGAAAGTGGGCTACTCTTATCCCGGAGGCAGTGCCACTGAAGTCACTGGAGTTACTCTAGGGATGACCTGGTCCTGTATCTTTAGTAAATCTATGTAATGCACAGAATAACTAACAATGGCATAATGTTCCCAAATACAGTGTTTCTCAAACTAGGGCCGCCGCTTGTTCAGGGAGAGCCTCTGGCGGGCCGTGCCGGTTTGTTTACCGGCCGCGTCCGCAGGTTCGGCCGATCGCAGCTCCCAGTGGCCGCGGTTCACTGCTCCAGGCCAATGGGAGCTGCGGGAAGCGGCGCAGGCCGAGGGACATACTGGCTGCCACTTCCTGCCAGTAATGTAATGTTGATTTAAAATACAGTATAGCATAGCTATACCTCACTCACTCCTTACGGCCAGGTAGTGTACACGTGGGAAGGGGGATAAGGAGCCTCACCTCCTCGCCTATGTGCAATATGCATAAAGGTCACCTAGGGGCTGCTACAGAGTGGCTCCCAAGGGATGCAACCCGTAAGAAGGAAGGGAGTATACAGAGCATGCTACCCCCCGGTCCCACACACACACAGCTAGCCAGCTGTGCTTGCTTCCCTCAAAACAGGACTTAGGCTTTGTTCCTAAGAGGCACACCCACTAAGAGGAGAATACACCGCACAAAGGATTTAATCATCACGTATTGCTGCACTATCAGGTAGCTCCAGAAAATTACACACATGGGTGTTTAAGCACTGATCCAAAGCCTCCAATGATTTCAATGGACTTCAAATCAGAGCCTTCGTGAGCAATGCTTTGCATTCTGTCCTGTTACTAGTATGTTGGGATCCCTTTTGAAGGCAACTGCTAGGCTGAATATAATGATTTGGAAATACTGGAATGTAAACAACTGAATCTTCCCTTATTTAACATGGATATCTAGGATTGAGAAAAAAAATGACCAGTCTCAGGCTTTGAACACCCTTAAATCACCCTTCTTTACCATAAGTTAGTTATTTTTTTCCTTTCAGCCAATGAACTGTATTTCTAGGTAGAGAAAGGGTTTTTGGAAAACCCTTCCCTTTCCTTGTAGGCAGAGTTCATTTGTTTTTATGTATGGCACAAATACTCCTATAAGAGATTACAACTCCAATAACTCCAGCCTGCCAGCAATGCTGTCTTATTTGATCAGGAAGTGACTGTCTCTCCCATTTAGGTCACCACACAAGACAGAAAGGAATGAGACACACACACACACACACACAGCACACGGGCACACACAGAAACATACCACAACCTACTGGCAACTTGATTGAATGTAAAAATAAAGCCTATCTGGTTTTGTTCTTTTATCCCAATCTTTAATTTCCCTTGTACATTTTCTATCATAAACTAGACAGTAAGAAGCTATGGAACACAGATTTCATAATTATTTAAAGAGCAGGCAAGTCTCTCATTCTTTCTTTTTATCATAGGCTTCTATAATTATTTTGTATTTAAAAATTAGTTAACCGTGCTGCACTTCCCGAGGTCTCCATTTTACAATAATATTTTGTGTCAAATAAGAGATCAGATGAACACAGCTAATAAACAATTAATATAACAACAACAAAACATTGCCTAGTGCAGCTGCTCTTTGTTAACTGAAGATTAGTCCTTTTAAAATTCTAATTGGGCCATATTAGTTGGAGGCTTTTTCTCACTATTTGCATTTGGCAACACAGCATTAAGCCACTTGGTGGCTGGCAAGTCAAAAAATAACATGCAATTATTTATGCAAAAACATGCAACCCCCTCTACATTTGGAAAACATAGGCCCTTACATTGCTTTCATGTGGTTTTACTCTAAAACGAGTGGGAGTCGTGTGGCTAAAATCTTGCATAATGCTTTGAAAATCAAAAGGCAAGACAACATTTACAATAAGCTTGCACAATGCAGATCCAATCCTATGAAGCTATCCTCTTACCAACAGCCCTTATGCAAACAAATATCCTCACGGAGCCGCCTTTAGAAATGTACTAGTGTTTTCCCTTCCTGTACTTCATTAGATGTAGGGTGTTCAGATTTTATAGGGACAGTCCCAATATTCGGGGCTTTGTCTTATATAGGCACCTATTACGCCCCACCCCAATTTTTCACACTTGCTATCTGGTCACTCTAATTAGATGTGTCCTAACCATTCTATAAAACCTTTCTATAAACTACTCTTGCCCACACTAATATTTTTGGGGAAATCTCCTGCCATGGCACCACACGCACCACCAAGAAGCAGCAATAGAGGTGCTAGTGTAGACAGGGCACCGGCATTTTTACTCTCATGTTGCGTAACATACTCTGAGCAGGGTTAGCTGACACATTGTTAAAAATGGTACCCACCAATGCACACTGGTACCCCCAACATGGCTAGCAAGGGCAGGAGAATTTCAGGAAGCATAGGTGCTGGAACTAGGGGTGGTGGGGGTGCTGCTGCACCCTTGGCTTGAAGTGCTTTTTGTTTTATATACAGGATTTACAGTTTGGTACAATGACTCTCAGCACTCCTACTGTAGAAATCATGCCAGCACCCCTGCAGGAAGTGCTCCGAGGAGACTCGGTCTCATTGTTTACAGAATTCAGACACACTGAAGTGAAGGGCAGGGTGGGGGCGCTGTAGCTTTAGCTCTGACTTGTTTTTTCTTGTGGGAACAATTTTAATAGCAGCCTTATCATAAGAAAAAGCTTTGTATAGCTATGATCCAGAACTACATGCACTCCCCCAGAAGCGTTCGAATATTCAGATCTTATACACAGGTATATTCATACACTGTATAGACCAGAATACTAACATATTACAGTAGATTGAAATACAAATTACACACAGAAGTATAATACATGGTATAGATATGACAATGCTATTATGAGGGGGTATAGACTCCTATAGAGAGCATAGCTATATAATGTTCACTAATAATAAGCCTGCTATAAAACTCAATTGCACCAAATAAATCAAATTGTTCTTGATATGGGAACAAACTGGAAAAATGATGATAGGTAAGAAATAGTTCCACAAATAAAACTATGAACACCCAGAATTATATGAGAAAGGACTGTAGCTGAGTGTGACGATGGGTACAGGACAGAGTAACATGATCTGGACCATTTCTTAGACAGTCAGGTTTTAGTCTGAAATGCCACTGTACAAACTGTGGCCTGAAACACAATGCTCTGTGGTCTGTACAGTATTACATACATTTTACTCACTGAACCCCAATTCAGGAAGGCACTTAAGCGCCTGCCTAGCTTTAAGCATGTGATTATTCTCACTGATGTCAATGGAACTACTCATGAGTTTACAGTTAGGCACATGCTTAAACATCTTGCTGAATCAGGCACTAAAATAAAATGACTATGTGATCTGCCATGATTAAATTGGCTACTTGAACTGCCAGCATTTCAGAAACCCTGTAAATAGGTCACCATTTTCCTGCTTTAGAAGGTAACAAGCGAAGACACTCCTGCATCATAGAATATCAGGGTTGGAAAGGGACCTCAGGTCATCTAGTCCAACCCCTTGCTCAAAGCAGGACCAATCCCCAGACAGATTTTTGCCCCAGATCCCTAAGTGGCCCTCTCAAAGATTGAACTCACAACCCTGGGTTTAGCAGGCCAATGCTCAAACCACTGAGCTATCCCTCCCCCCATAATCTTTCCAGACTTTAGTTTCATTTAGCCGTAACAAAAAAATACTATGGAACTCTGCCATGGCACAGATTACACAGGGCAAGGAACACATGAAGAGGAAAATATTCCAACACACAATAATTCTCCAGGCCTGCTGAATATGTGGGATAAAGGACACCCCACTCTGACCAACAAATAAAACCACAACTGTTTTAAGAGTCTGTTCCCCTGCATGTTCCTGCTTCTGCACCATTGCCTTCAAAAATGTAGAGCAGTGTTTTACACGAGCGACTCACCATGTAAGGCTTTGGTGGTTAACAAGTAACATTTCTAAAGAAATCTTCTATCCAAATTTTAATAGGATTTCAGCCACATCAAAGCTTCTAATTTTTAACAATTTTAATCCTTTTCAGCCTCTGGCTGTCTCCTCACCAAAGTCAAGTCAATTAGTTAAGAAGTCATTAGAAAAGCCCTGGGATATGAAAAGTTATGTCTCAAAGTCCAGTTTCTTTCACAACCTCTGTCAAAGGCTCTGCCACAAACATCTTGTGACTATTTCACCACCAGTCTATCCGAAATACACAGGTACACACAGTCTGATTCATCTGTTTTGTTTCTTAAATGTATGACCGTGATCACTGAAAGATGATGCATGCACAAAAACAGACACGCATGTACCAATGAGGCAACAGACTCGATCTGACACCAACTGAAAGCAATGAGTGAGCTCCTTCAACTGGCTTCCTGGCAGCTAACAAACTAGTTCCAAGCCTGTGACAACAACATCACCAGTGATGCTGGTGCACACAGATTTTTGTAAACAAAGGCTTTATGGGTAATAAAGGAAGAAATGAATCCCAGGGTACACCATCTCCAAGAAGTGCATCTCCACCAGTGATAGCAGCAGCTCTGGAAACTGTAGCTTAGATCAAGGCTCAAGAGTTTTTACTGTCATGTCAGTTTAAGTCTGCTCTGACCAACGTTAGACATCATGACGGTAAAAATGCCTGAGTCTACACTTCAGCCTCCAGTGGTGCCACCACCAGTTGAGCTGTAACCACTGGCAATTACGTGCTCAAAATATCTTTACGGAGACACAGTCAAAGACAGTTACATTAACCCTGGCTCCATTAGATCTGGCACCAGTGGTGCCAGGCAGCATACTAATGCTTGCCAAAGAGAAAAAAAGGACTAATCCTTAACGAATGATTTTTTGGCCAGATTCTGTGCTGACTTACACCCCCTGCCACCTCATTGACACCAACGAGGATGAGTGGCAGGTAAATGAGCAGACAATTGGCCCCTTGTGTTTTTCATTCCTGTTGTGGATTACAAAACACATTTAAAACAATTAAACACTAGCTGGCATGTCCTTTTACAAAGCAGATTAACATCCCCCAAGAGTGCCATCAGGGGGTGCTTTGAGTGCCATCAAATTTGACCTTCTCAGGTGGAAACTGTAGCAGAGACCAAGGGAGACAAGTCTGTTACCATCTACCCTAGCTCCTCACCAGTGCACATTTCTAATCAAAATGTTTATGTAGAGACAAATATTTACAGGAGCCAACCAGAAATCCCTCATTCCTGCCACTCATACGACTTTCAGGACCTCATTTTAGGGCATTACTGTGCCTTACCACAACAAGAGTAGAGAGTAACTGGCCTGAAAGAGCCACGAAGGGGCTAGATTGGTGGTTCTCAATCCGCCGCGGCTCACTTGCGGCCCAATCAGCACACAGCTTCAGCCCATGTAATATCTATATATATTAGTGTGGATGTGGCCCACATAACAGAGAGCTGTACATGCATATGTGGCCCACAACGGTACATAGGTTGACAACCACTGGGGTAGATAAAAGCAGAGTAGACAAAGCTTCTGCAGCATATGAAAACTCACACAGCTCCGTGTCACTTATTTTGAGTTCTTTAGTACACATTTCTCCCCACACATACACACCCATATGGTTACAGTGTATCAGAGCCTGAAGTGATTTTCCTCCATTCTAGGACATTTAAAATGATGATTGACACATTGGGGATGCTCTACACAAATCTCCTCCCCACCCCCCAATTTTAAAACTGAATTCAAAAATACACAGAGGTGATGGCAGAAAACATATTGTAAAAATTCTGATGTGCCACAGAAAATGAAAAGTTATCCCATCATGGAGCAGAAAATAATTCCACCATAAGGCTGGAGTGTGACCGCACTTGGAATTTTGCATTGAGTTCAGGGTGTCACATAGGTTGACCAGATATCCCGATTTTATAGAATCCGATTTTTGGGTCTTGTTCTTATATAGGCTCCTATTACCCTTCACCCCGTCCCGATTTTTCACACTTGCTGTCTGGTCACCCTAGTGTCACATTACCAGAAAGATACTGAGAGACTGGAGAGAATTTGGAAACCTGCAACAAAATAAGCTGGGGATGGAAGAATAGATAAGAACTCTTATATTGTGTATTATTTCCATTGCTGAGGCAGCCAAAGTCCCCAAACAGGGATCAGACCCCAGTGCTGGGTCCTGGGTACAACAAAAAGAAGAATCAGTTCCTGCCCGAAGAGCTTACAAATTTATTTAAATCTACAGATTTGGCTTACAATCTTGGCCAAGCAACAATGGATGGAGACATGATAACAGTCTACAAATGTTCAAGGATGCAAACACCAACGATGGAGAGAATTCATTTAGTGTGATATGCATGGAATAGTCTCCAAGTTTTAAGTATGCGTCTCTGCCTCTTGCTTGGATTTACACAGACCTGTGTTTTCTCCTTAGGTTTTCTGATTTGGCCAACCCTCCATGACTCACATGGTCTCTCAGCACAACAAGCCAACTGGGCATATGAAATGGACATTGACTCTTTTGGTTAGCATCTCTGGGAAGTGGTAGAATGTGGCTTGTGGTCATTCTGCAACAGTTTTGCTTTATTGTGTGGGTGAGATTCCCTCAGAGACCTTTCCACTCAGCTTATCCAAAACATGCCATATAGTTCCCCAAGAATGCTTCATCCAGTTCTCTGGGATCCAAAAAACTCTATTCAACTCCAGCTTGTCTTTTGCTTTATTGGGCATGTAACAGCTCTTTGCCCGCACTGACCAGGCCCAGGCACAGGTGGTTTAGATTCATGGTGATACCACAATTCCAAATCACGTCACACACCACACAACTTATATACATCTTTCCTAGCTACTAATATCTATTCTACTTGTATGTAAGGACCAATCGCTTTGCAGATTGCGTAAGTCAAGCTTATCAGTTCCTGCCCACTTTGTTTACTATAAAAATACCCACAATATGCAGTGTTGTTGTAGCCGTGCTGATCCCAGGATATTAGAGAGACAAGGTAAGAGAGGTAATATCATTTATTGGACCAACTTTCTCATTGCTGGTGAGAAAGACAAGCTTTTGAGCTTACACAGAAAGCTCTCTCTCTCACCAATAGAAGTTGGTCCAGTAAAAGATATATCCTCAGCTACCAATACCCACAATAGTTAATTAGTTTCTGCCTCCCTTATTTACTATAAACATATTCACAATTGTTAGTTGTTTCAGCAATGCCTTTTTCAGGCCTGTTCAGTAGTTACTTGTTCAGGCTGGTCTTGTCTTCACTTGGGTCAGCTCACGTCAGCCTAGTTAGAACTACATGATGACCAGCAGAAAACCAGGATTCAAACAGTGAGGGTAGGGTGACCAGATGTCCCGATTTTATAGGGACAGTCCTGATTTTGGGGGCGTCTTCTTATGTAGGCATCTATTACCCCCCACCCCCGTCCCAATTTTTTACACTTGCTGTCTGGTCAACCTAAGTGAGGGCCTGGAAGCTACATGCTTAATCATAGCCTGGACCTGCTACTGCCCTGAAGAGAAGATACAACCAGACCAGAAAGATGATGGGGAGGAAGATGGAGTGCTGCTACTTGCTCGGAAGGAGAATGCGGGGAATCTCTCGGAAGGAGAGAACATAGGTTCGCAGTTGGGGAGATGGGAAATGCCAGCTGAAGAAATGAGTTTTCCTGGATGAGAAAGATGGAAATAGTAAACAATCTCCACCACACCTTCAAATGTACTTACCCTTACAAATTAGCTCTCTGCCAAGTGTGCACCCACTCCCCAACCAGTGTCCCAGGCTGCAGGTTTGAAATCCTTCCTCTCCCTTATTCTTAACATGAGATGGTTTGATTTTGGTCAGCTTAGTGGCATGCTGAATCAGGCTGAGCGCTGCCAAGTGGAATCAGTGTTTTGTTTGGTTGAGGGTTTTTTTGTTGTTGTTGTTCCCTCCCTTCCCCCCAGGATGTAAATTCCTCGCCCTTACAGGTAAGGGTAGCTTCATTTCAATGCTGCATTTCTGCCTTGGGGGAATCCTCTCACTGTACTGACAATAGAGAAGAGACAGTTCCTGAAGAATAGCTCTAGGATACAATTGTTCCTAATCTTCTGGAAGATGAAAAGCTGGCAAGATAAGAGGGAAAAATTGTCGTTTGCTTCCTGCCTATTCTATTAATCAAAATATCTGTTCCTCAAATACAGCAACTGTAACCATTCTGCCAGGAATTATAAATCAAGGGGAGAACAGCACATGCAGTCTCAGCCTCTTATGAGCTGCTTCCCCACAGGCCAGCTCTTGAGCAGAAACAACTTGACAGCTGAGGGGACTGGGAAGATCTCAGCAGCCACATTTCAGCTTCCTAGCCCAGCCGGTCATGTGACGCAAAGTCTAGAGAAAGTGACTTTGGCACCGTTGGCAAGTTGGGAGAAGGAGAGAGAGGTGGGTTGAGCTGGGAAAATATATAATGAAAGATGTAGTATGGAGACAGAGCAAGAAGCAAACTGAGGAAAAGTTTAGAGACAGTTTAGGAACAAACTGAGCAAAAGTCCCAGGCTCTGGAGTAGATGCAAGATAACCCCAGCAAGGTCTTCAAGATCAAGGGCATTCAGTCACCCAGCACTCCCATCACTGCTGTGGTGGTGTTCATTGTATTATAAATAAAGCCACTCCTGGTACGAAGAACAGTTCTGTAAAGCACAGACAACTACCCAGGGGAATAGGAGAGGAGATAGAAAAAAAAACAGAATGCTCCTGCTCTCTGGTACCCCAGGGACTGCATGTGCATCATACCCATTTCCTATACACTGCATACCTCACCATGGCATTCTGTGGGTATCCGGAGTCACTCCTATAGACAAGATGTACACACGATACTCAGCTGTATGACTAATACTAATTGACACCTAAAGATTTTTTGCTACATTCACTTAAGAGCACATGTGCTGGAATTGGTCTGCATCCATCAGAACTTCCCACCAAGACAAAACAGTTCCCACAAGATGGGAGCAGGTGGTTGTGTTATACAATTTTTTTTGCAATAAAACCTGAAACCACACAAAATTCACATGGTTTAAGGTTCTGTTACAAACCAGTCAAAACTCAGACCAAGTGGCTGTAAGGTTTGCTAAGGTTTGTGAATCTTTTGAGATAACTGGAGTCCAACTTGGAATTAACCTGGGCTGATATATGGTTTTGCATGGATACTCTTTAATTCACTCATGCTGAGTCTGTTCCGCTCAACTGAACTCAGCTGTTCGGACTAAGTTTCTCTGAATTTTTGAGCTTGTTCAAAGCTAAGGAGTCAATAAAAATCTTGGCCTATGAATCAAAACAAAAAAATATTTTCACCAACCCCTGTGAAGAGCTTTGCACAGCTCTATTAGGAAGCTAGGAAATATTCCAGTGAAAAGATTTTTGCTGGATTTCAGATGAAAAGACCTCTTTGTTCTAGGTGTAGAACCATTCAACGGCAAATCAAATGGATGGTTGCTACAAGTCGTCCTTCATTTGGTATCATCTCTCCTGGCATCATACTAAAACAATGAGGGACTTTCAACAAAATGGATTACAAACCACTTATTTTGCTGTCCACTTGTGTATGGGAACATTTTGCAAATTATAGCTTGATGAAGGATTCTCTTATTTAAGGCAACTTGAATAGCTTGAACTGCACATGGGTGGGATGATTAGCTCATATTACTCTTGAAATCCTTTAAAGCTACACTAATGTCATCTGGACTTGTAAAGAGCTGTATACTTCAATGCTGACTTTATTGGGTACATCTGTGATCGCGCTAAACTCCAAAACGTTTAGTTTTTAATTGAAGAACAAACATGTGGCTGCTAAAGGTGGTGTTGTCAGCGGAAACACAGGAGTTATGATCTGTAAACCAAAAATAAGGGTGTATTCAACAATCTGAAAGCTTTATGCCACACATACAGGAGTCATAATTTTTGTTTATGAAGTTTGTTTAAATATCTATGCAGAGTTGAATAGCACATACTGATGTTAATTGAGGAGTTCACAAGTGATGGGGGACTCAATCTACCCTATTATTAGGTTACCTCATTCACAGGATATTAATTATTACATAACGTGGAAAGACAGTTTTTGTTTTAAATAGGCCTCCTTCAGTGAGGAAAAGCACATACTGTTGCATAACTAATGCTGTATGGCAACATGTGGTCTTCAAAGGCATTGGACATATTTACAGCTCAGGTCTTGGCTGCAGAGTTTTGCTGATCTTCTTGAAGCTAAGGGCATTGGTTTGAAAATGCAACTTATAAAACCCACCGATTTATATGGCTCAAAACCACACCGAATTATCAACCATTTCTGGGCACTTGGCTCTTCTCTCAGTCTTCAGGGGAATAAATCAGGGTACTGAGGTTGATTTCCCCTCTGGTTGGTTATTTTCTGGTCTGTGGATGAGGGGAAGTTGCTTGTTTTGTTTCTTATGTCATTGTACTTTGTAATTACATCCAAAGATGACCAAAGCCTGGAATAGGTGCATTTTTTAATATTAGGTATAAATCTAAATAAATAAATATAATAAAGACTCCACAGAGCTACAATATATTCATGTGCATCAGTCTGAAAAGCTACTAGTTAAGGATAAGTCCACTGCCGAGGTAGATAAAGAAGGGGAGATAGATGTTATAACAAGGCTCCTACGGATCAGGATACAAATGCCTGCATCCTTGAACAAAATCAAAACCACATAATTTAAAATGAGAGAGCATGATGTTACCCCTCTGCAAAAGAAAGGGTACATATACATTTTGATTCAACACAACAGTCCTGTTATATGTCGGCACTATCATTAACTAATAGGAGCACAAATGAGAAGTTCACTTCACACACAGGACATCTAAGAGAGAGAGAGTGTATTGGCATTACAACATGACTGTCATCTAAAAACTGGCTAAATTTGTCAGGGATTTTGTCAGTGCTCTAGTGGTAAAAAAGAGTAGTGGGTAAACTAACCTAAACTAAACTCCATATTCCCCAAATGAGGAGTAAATTGCGTTTACCCTCAACTACACTATTGGTTTTTGTGGAGCCATTGGACTGTGTGTGGGTTTTTGGACTGAAAGGCAGAGCTGGGTTGGGCTTCCAGACTGACCTAAATCCTAACCTATCCCACTTTCATCTTAAGGGGATGCTCCAGCCATGACTAACCTCCCAATCCTGCTCGTTCCCAAATTGTCATTATGACCAAAAGTCAACAAGGAAGGAGGTCTGTCCAGAGCAAGGGAAGAACCATCAGAGAGCCAGCAACAATGAGGGGAAGGCAGGTGGCCAGTAGCTGTCTGAGGCAGGTGGGGATGACAGTACTGCTAACTCTACGCATTTGAAAATCATGAGCCAGGCACCAGAAATCATGAGACTGGCTTAAAAAACATGAGATTTTAAAAAATATAAACCTTGGGGGGATCTTTGTTTGCTTTTTTGTTTCTGAGCCTTTTGGATGCAGCAATTTGGGCACATTTTCAAGCTTTTCTCCACAGCCATGGGGGCTAGAAACGTCTTAAGAAAAAAGAAAAGAAAAGAATTCTCACCTAATCACATGAATCCAGGAGTTGGGGCTTTAAGGAATTCACCAAATAACCATGAGACTCATGATAAAAATCACTAGAGTTGGAATGATGAGACTATCTCTCCACTCAAGAAGGGATTTCTTCCGTTAACGGGTAGCTACAGGAAGAGCTATTGAGGTGGGGTTTTCACTTTGGCAGGGGAAAGAATAAGGAGGGCGCAGATATGAAGAGAAAGGCGACAATCCCACTGTAAGGAACATGGCCTCACTCTAGAATTTCCTGCTTCTAGCTGATCTGCCTCTCTCACTATATTTCAGTATCTCTGCTTCTGGTCCTGGCTGGAACTTTGAGCTTCACAAAAATTAAAGAATAAAGGGAGGGAGGGAGAGAGGAAGGAAGGACAGACATTTTTCAATGCTCTGAACAGTTTCAGTTGAGGGCACTGGTTTTGGATACAGGTTTGGATTAGTCCTTATTTTATTATCCTAACTTGTTTGCTCAACTTTAATGTGGCAAGCACATTGTTCTGTTAACAACGTGATAATGGTATTTTCATTCGTTTGCTCATCCCTAATATACAGGAGCACAATGTTAACTGTAACCAAGCTCTATTTATACTACCTTTATGTAGCCTCATCCCAGGACTCAGTTAAAGACCTAGACCCATTGGGATTTTTTTTTTAATTTCCTGTGACGAGGACTTGTTTTTAAGTATTGTTTTCTCCATATTTCCATCCCCCTTGTGCTTCTCCCCTGAGAGTGTCAGGTTGTGAAAATGCAGAGGCAGACTGCCCAGCTACTGTAGCTCCCACGTGAACTCACACGCCCTGAAGGAACTTGCCTCCTTTCCCCTCCACTCACAGGGAGGAAGTCAGCACTATTTCTTGGCTTCCCTGAGGAAACAGAGACCTCTTTGCTTAATGCAATCAAAACAGCAACTCAAATCCCTTCATGTGTGTGTCATCCAGGATGCTTATTCTTTTCAGCTCTCGTCTGACAACAAACCGAAAAAATACTGAAAAGGGCCGGGATGAACACAAAAAACAGAACATTGCGGCTCTGCAGCTATAGCTGAGAAAAGACCTTCTTTCTAGGCCTCCTACATACAAGGGCTCCAGCTGTCCAGAAAGAGAGGCAAAACCAAACCTTTGTTTGGCTGAAACACCTAATATTTGGGCTGTATGAAGAGGATTTTGGGGGGGGGGGGAGACAGGGGGAATTTTACTTAGATTCTGTTTGACTATTTTTGAGTTAGGGAAGATTGAACAATTGGATTTTTTTATGAAAATTTTAGACATCTTTTGTGCATGTGGAGAAACACAAAAACCATGTCCTTTCAAATGTTCAAATAGAAGACTTAATCGTACAAAGTGAACAGCTTATTCAACTCCCATTGACTTCATTGGCCTTTTAAATAATACAATATCATTGCTAACTAACATGAGTATCTGTAGATTATATTATTTGAGAAACAGTACATGAGAAAGTAACTGAAGAATGTCTCATAATCCAAATGCGTAATGGGGCAGAGTTAAGGTTAAATCTTATTCCTTGGCTTTTGAGTGCTTAACCATGAATCCTTAATGTTGCTTTTATTTAAGTAACATATGTTAAGTAGTAAAACATATTCCTATGTATAGGAAGACAAAATACTCAATATACAGAAGTGGGCCATGCTATGGCTGCTGAAGTGATCATTGCTTTGAATCCCTTGACCTTGCCACAGTGCAGTAAAATATTGTCCCCCATTTAATTGACAGAGACATAGACACTGTCTAGCTGTAAACAAAGCAGTGCTGTCTTCTATCACAACAGCAGCAAGAGCACCCATTTGTTTACAGTCAGGGATTTGGGTATAAAACACACACACACACCCCATTGCAGCAATGATCTATTAGTAAAAACAAACAAAATAAAACTCTTCCTGGAATCCTAAAAGGAACATGTAAAATAACAGGACAAGGGCAGCTGTCAAGGTAGTTTAACATTAAAACTTAATAACCTTGGCAGTGTCTCTTTAAAGGGAGGTTTTTTACAAAATGTGAAAATGAGGCTGTGTGTTACAGATGTGCACGGAAGCAAGGATGACAGGGAATCATTTGGCCAATATAACTCAAGGCCCTGTGCTCCATCTCCTCTAGGTCAGTGAGCAAGAGTTGCTGTTATGTTAGGGTTTAATGTCAGAACTAGCGCTCCATTTTTTCTGATTCTCCAGAATGTATTTTTGTTTAAACACATAAACCTCTGCCTGGTCCACATTACAAGGCAGTTTCTTTATGTTGTGTGTGGACAACTAAACACAGAAACTTGTAACAAGGATGAGCTTTGTGTGTCCCCAATACCTCATAGGTGTTCAGAGAGCAAGCAAAAGAGCCAGCTTAGTTCACTTACCAAAGTGCGGAATTTTCTTTTTTAAGAAAAGAAAATGTAAATTTTATCAAAACACAGGGTATCCCCTCCTGCCCTCATCCCCCAAAGAAGTGGGTTGTCTGAGACAGGGTTATAACAGTAAGTGCTTCAGACAGACTTGTAAAGCTATGTGGAATCAAGTGAAGATTATTTGGTGAGAACCTCAGGTGTGATGGGACCAAGCCAGAAAGTTCAGATCCAGATTCAAAGTTCCCCAAAGTCCAGAGTGCTTCAAATCTGTGTGGTGTAAACCCATTTCTCTCTCTCTCTCCATCCTACATTTATAAGGCTCCCGTGTCACCAGTATAAGAATACCACTTGCTATACTTAAGAGTCACATAAAGATGCCTGTAGAAAACTGGATAGCGGAGACCTCTTACAGGTTCTGTATAGGCTCTGCTAATGTATTTTAAAACCTCCTTTTTCATAGGTTGGTCATTCACAGTATTTACAATCCCAAGCATTCAAAACAAAACAAAAACAACAACAAAAAATACCTTAAGTCTAGCCCCCAAAATTCATAAGATTGGCTTAAAAATCATGAGATTTTTTTTTTAAATAATACATTCGGGGTTCTTTTTATTTTACATCTAGTGTTTGAGGGAAACATTTTCAAACTTTCCTCTGCAACCATGAGGGGTTGAAAATTTCACTTAAAAAATAAAACAAAACAAAAAAACAAAAAAGCAAGCTGAAACTCTCAGGTAATCACAACACTTTAGGAAGAGGGACTAAGAAAAAAACACCAAATATTACAAGTCTCGTGATAAAAACCACGAGAGTTAGCAATACCGCATTCAGCAATAAAAATTTGTACTAGGCCCAAACTTAATACAAGAACTCTATCTAAGCACTCACTGGAACTTTTCTTTATTTGTCTGTTTAAAATTTTATTAAAAACAACAAGTTAGTTTGATTTCTTATTTTAGTGTAAAACAGAACGTATGTCTGTACCTGTGTCTTGAAGTCTGACACATTGGGCCTTGGTTATGCAGCATACATTCTGTGCATGCCAACTCGTGATTTTATTGCAAGTCTCATGACATTTGATGTTTTTATTAAAGTCCCAGCTCGTGGAGTCAGGTGATTACATGAGAATCTCAGTTTTCATTTGGGGGGGCGGGAATTTTTAGCCTCCGTGTTTGCAGAGAAAAGCTTGAACACATGAATCATCAAAGCTTAGAAATCAGAAGGCAAATAAAGCCAAAAATTATTTTTAATATCTCATGATTTCTAAGCCAATCCCATGATTTTTGAAAGCTCACGGTTGGGAATACTGATGTAGCCAGTCTGCTGGTTACCAACATGCTAAATACGCTGACTCCCATAACACATTGCACTCTCCTAATCTAGTTTAGCTTTATCATACAGGGATCTTCACCACAGCATCTCAGTAATGACCAGGCCAATAATCAGATCTGTATGCCAGTGTCCATTGTGCAATTTGTAAAGGATTCTGCTCTTTGCCTCTCCCAAGGTCTAGGAAGCTCTGTTGCTGAGTTTAAAATACTGTCATTACAGTGGGAATGCTTCAGTTGCAAATGCACTGAGGTTTGGGAGTCAGCTGAGTCAGCTCCCATGAACAAAGCTTTGTGGGAGCAAGCAAACCCTTGGGTATCTGTTCAGCTGTGGATGGCAGGCAAAACGACCCACTAGTCAGAGATTCTTGCAATCCCCAAACCCAAATGGGCAGATCAAGGAGACAGCTCTCCTTAACGTTGAATCTCAGCTCTTTGGTCAGTTTATGCCAGACCCTCCTCCTATTCCACACCTTGATTATGTTTATCTTAACATTAACCAGGATCATTTCAGGTCCATGTCACCTAACATGAAGGAGAGGCACCCAGGACCAAGATTCTTTGTATTTCCCTACATCCATCTTGGCTTTGTTTTTAGCCCTCCAGGACTGAATTATCTCCAGACAGACCTGGTGCATTTGTGGTGCACACCAATGAACACTTTCCTCCATAGGCAAATGCTTAGTTGCAGCTGCTTTTAAGATTCCCCCCTCCCCCTTTCTTCCTTCCCTCTCCCAGCCTTTGTGCACAAAACCGAAATTGTAAAATACTGTTGTTCGCTGAAGGCAGACTTTGTAGTAAAACCTTAAGAGCTGCAGGGCAATGGTAGGGGACAAGAAAGGAGCCTGAGGGAGGAGCCATGAAATCATGAAAAGTTTTTGTTACTAATAAATTCGAGATGCTTTCAGATCACTTAGGCTGATTCCTGTTGTTCTTGGCGAGCAGGACATAAAAAATAACACTGAGTCACAAATGCTACTTGTGAGAAGTGTTTCCTGTGTGGGCTTTGGGATGGTGATGATGATGATGATGATTATTATGTGGAGGGAGGGAAGTAGAAGGGGTTGTGGGGAATGAGGAAAGAGTTAATCTTTCAAGTCACCACACTTCTAATTCAAAGCATATCAGGCTCAATGTGGTTATAATGTGAGGTCTGATAATGATAATCCAGCACCACCTGAATAAATAGTTCGCAGGGTAGCTCATACCACAGTTTGCTGGAAGTGAAAGGATATCACCCTGTTCTCTCCCCCCGCGAAAGAGCTAATCATGTGAAAAAAATGTCTGACACTTAATAGATATACTGGCTCAGCAAGGACAGTGATTGGGGGTTCCCAACAAATAATAAACAAGATGCCATACACAGGAACCTCTGATTGAAGGTATGCTGGAGAGGGGATGAAGGGGGGTATAGAAAACAGTACTTGGCTTCCCTTTCTCCTGTTCTCAAAACAGCACACTCATGGTGGGAAGGCTGTCAGTGGTCTGTTCTCCCTCAGAGATTGGTGGGCCCTTCTATGCACTACCCTTCATGTGCTGTCCCATAGTAAAGATACCCACTCACCTGCAATGAGTCTTTCCTTCCTCCATGCATGATCATCTCTCTATGGTGTTCGTTCCCATTCTCCATGTTCCCACTCATCCTGCCCAAGAGGCACTCTGTCTGAGAGCCACCCAGGCCCCACTCTCCATCTGCTTTGTGTACTCTAGCTCCATCCATGAGGGCAACTTCACACTAGACATGCCCCTCCCCATCAGACGCAGCGTTGGCCCATTTCACCCAATCCTCTACTAGAAGAGAGAAACAAAAATGATTTACAATCAGCAAAGGGCCAGATTCTGACATCCACCCCAGTCTGGCATCTTCATATAAGGAAATTCCAAGGTGGTGTAGATGCTCTACCATCCTTCCACCTCCTGGCAAAGAGAGGGTGGCAAGAGAAGCTCTATAATACAACTATTCCAGGCCCATGGAGCTGTGGTCAACATAGCTCAGATGCAATTCAGAATCTGGGCCTAAGTGATTCGACCAAGGTCAGACAAAAAGTTTGTGGCAGAAACCAGAAAATGAACAGAAAACTACGGAGGGCTTAACCACAACTAACCATCTCTCTCCTTCTCTTGTTCATATTTCCAGACTTCTTTCATCGATACACTCGATCTTAAACTAACTTCCCTGTCCCAGTCTCTCATAACCATTCTTTCCTCCTTCACTTCTGTCATGACATCGCATCCCAAAGGCCTTTAAAAATCTCTTCTTCCACTCAAGGAAATCTGAACAAAACAGACAACCAATTCAGAAGGTCCAACACAATGTAAACAAGAGGCACACTAACTAACTTCACCTCTCAACCACTGTGCTTTTTTTACTGTATCCTTTCCCAGCTATCTCATCTGTCAGCCTACACTGTAAGCTAATTGAGGCAGGGACCTGGTCTTTGTACTTGCTGAAAAGCACCTCACACACATCATAGCACTATATAAATAACATCATCCAATAATCTGGCAAAATTATAATATATAAGTGTTTAGGTCTTTTGTTGGAAGAACAGGAAAGAACAACTGACCAGAAAGAAAGAAAACAACTTGACATATTAATAGTTTCTATTGGAGCATTTTAGCCGAGTTGAATGATTGAAGAATTAGCAGTTAAAGTGGAATGGTCGCAGCTGCACTGTGTCATAACGGGGTGGCGGATGCAGATCTCTATGTCTATATTCCAGTTTGTAATAGGAGACACTATCGGAGGAGGCTCTGCACCATTTTATCATTCATGATTAGGTGTCTGACATGTGTTAACAAGAATGGGAGCAGCCACTTTGTAAATGGAGACTACTGTATCCGGGAGATCTTCAGTCGTAACTCACTAACACTGGACACACTGTAAGCTACCCCGTTATGGAACCCAGCACTTTTACAGAAATGGTGGAAATTGATCACCTCTCTTTCTAATGACTGTAAGGAGTGTTGAGAGCAAAATGAAGACATTACAAAATGCAGATGTGGTCCTGATTAAATTTGAAGACTATGTGGATGAAGAAAACTAAACCCGAGTGATCTTCCCTTTATTTAAAAACACACCACCTCTAGTTTGCTCAATACAAGAAAGGAGCCAGCTCAGAAAGCCAAGTAGCCCTGCCTTGGCCAAAAAACAAAGAAGAGGCAAATGAAAGTACAATAATTCCTTGGGGTTGTTTCCAATCCCTGCTACATGGATTGGTAGTTTTTCACATTTGAACTAAAAAGTTGTTAGACATGGGCCAAGATTTGAGGATTTTATAGTAAATTTAATAGTAGGGCGATGATGTATGTGTGAATTTTTCTGAGCAGAAGGGTTGGGCAGAGAAATGACACACAAAGGTTATGAAACTGCAGACAGAAGAAAAATAGTGCCTTATATTGCAAATGGGAAAACAGAGAAAGAGGGAGAGGCTGGGAAGATACTGCATGTTTTGTCAGGGCAGAGTGAGAATGTAGGATGGACACAAAAAAAACCCTGAGACGAATCATTAAATTAAATAACAAGGGGGAAGAAGCAAAGAGATTTAAAAGAATGATTTTCGCAGCACTCCCTACAGTACTGGGATACAGAAACACAAATCATAGTGTAAAATTCCCCCTTAAGGAATAAGTCATGTCTGGTGGTTTCACAGATCCATAGGTTTTAATGCCAGAAGGGACCATTAGATCATATAGTCTGACCACTTGCATAATACAAGCCAGAGATACCCTGCATTGGTCCCAAAGTCGCAAGGGTGTAGCTGAGGGCAGAATTTGCTCCCTACTATTTATTGTTCATGACACATCTGATCTTTCATTACTGTTTAAGCGGCAGGACCACTCTGCACACTAACATTTTTCCCACTAATCCGTGACAAACCATGAAATCTGATATTTGTAGCACCAGACCAAGAGCCATGAAATTGTCAGCTTTGCCCATGATTTACACTGGACCTTGATAATCACCTCCACACCACAAAAAGTTTCCCTAACAGACTAGACCACAGTGGCAAGTAAATAACTCATGTGCAGAGGTCACTGTTATTTGTCTGGCTCTCTGTGTCTGGATAAGATTTTCCCCCACAGGGATTTCATTTTATTTTAGTTATTTGGAGAGGGGACCTTTTCTACCTGATTGCCAGAAATCCTGGAAAGCCAGTTGAAATTCTCTTTCCTGACAACTGTGCCAAAAATAAGAGGAACGCCCTGCTCTTGTTCTCAATCTGGCCCCGACTGAAATCAACAGAATTATTTATGTGTTTAAAGTTAGGCATCTGCTTATGCATCTTGCTGAATGGGGGCTCATGCTCTTACTTTTATGGGATATTCTTTGGGCATAACCCCTACAGCCTGTGATGTCATCACATCAGTCATGCATTTTGGTTTTCCATTATCTGTCAGTCAGCTCAGTCTCTTGAGACACTTGTTTACCTTATAGAGAGAAACCTGCCTGACCTAACACATTTGTTTTGGTCACAGTGGAAAACTGGAAGCACGTTCCTGTGCAGATTTCTCTCTCTAAACTTGGCCCAATTTAAACCAAATGTGAGTTAGCCGCAGGGGAGCACATAGTCCTCCTGACTTTTACTCAATCACCGAGATTTGGGAGGATGGGGGTGGGAGGAGAGGGTCTGTTGATGATTTTGGATGGTACTCAATAAAGGGTCCCACCACCTATACGCAAATTGTCCAATGCTTCTTGCAGCCCATTTCAGCCCTGGCTGATGGCTGTTTCTTTTTTATTTTTTTAAATCGTGGGACGGCTCTTCTGATTTACGTGTTCTCACACCACTCTGACAAGCTGGCTGCAATGCCATTGAGTGTTAAGTTGAGAACAGCCACTCAAGCTAACTGTAAAATCTAAACATAAACAAGAGTAAAATGGTGAAAGGAAGAAAATTAAAAAAAAATACAGTTAGTAACATTTCCCCACTTTATATTTCATCTTCTTTAGGAAGGCCTGCACAACGAAAAAACCAAACCAACACAACTGGAGAAACAAGATGAAGGATTTCCTAGATCAGATAATAGAATGTTGAGAAAGCGATTCTACTCCTAGGGCCACAAGACAGCAGTGAGCTGAGAAGAGCAGAGCAGAGAGCAGCTATAACATTGTCCTGGATGAATACTTAACAGGAGGCCAAAGTCTCTCAGTGAGTGTGAGCAAACTGCTGCTTGGAATTCCCACACAAACAGCAGTAGAGGTCAGCGGAGTGATTACTCTTCCAGAATCACCAGACACTCCTCCTCAGAGAGAGAGAGAGAGAGAGAGAGAGTGTGAGTGAGTGAATGAGTGTGTGTGTCTGTGTGTGTGTGCGCGCACGCGCAAGTAAAAAATACAGTGAATCTGCAGACCCCCCTCCTTCATGCATGAGGACAAACCTGAACTTTGTGTATACTGCAAATATTTAAGTTCCATAGGTTCTGAAGTGAGCAAGAACTGAGAGGAAACAGAGCCAGCCCCAGTATATTTTTGACAGCAGTAGCATTTGGGTTTTTACCTCATCAGACTTACAAAATAGAGAGGAATAGGAAGGTAAAAATAAAGCAAAATGTTGGTCATTTCTCTGAGGACCCATACAAAGATCTGTTCTGCAGTGCTCATATTTGGTCTGTTGCTCGGCTTCAACATGCATGATGACCTACATTGCAGCACCGGATGAATTCCACTATTTTCTTCTCATTGCTTTGTGGATCACCTCATGTTTAGATATCTGTGATATATCCAGAAAACAAGAATATATTGGACCATCCCAGGAGAAAGATCTATCTACTTCCAAACCATCTATGGCACTTGATCTCTCTGCTTTTAGGAATGTATGCGCTCCTATCCAACTATCGGCAGCGCAGAATCCTCTTAACAAAAATAATGCCTGCGTAAAAGAGATCTACAAATGCACCACGTAATTCATTTTATCCATAACAATACGAGTGAAGATTAAAATCACCCTCACACCTTCTCACAATCCTATTTCCGTAGGATTGTGTGGCAAATACTTGTGTCTTTTAAGCCATGGATGATGTTACATTGTAGGGCCAGACTGTGCAAAAGGCACAAAGCCCTTTATAGTGCGTGGTGCAGAGTCCCACTGCCCCTGGGGAGGCACTGGATGAGTTTGTGTTTCAGGAGGTACAATCTCTCTGGGAGACGGCTCACTGCGCATGAGCATGGCATGCTGAATTGCTCACTAGGACAGCACAAATTGCTCCATTCAGCGTGCAGGGTGGTGTGGAGAAAGGCAGAGCCCTGGCTCTACCTCCTCTGCGCCCCTTTCAGGGCAACTGGGAAAAGGGGAAGCTGTCCTTGCTCAAACAGGAGTGCAAGTGAGACCTGCCTTTATGTGGGACACACAAGACTGGGGAAGAGCTTCCTTGCACAGGAAAGCTCTGGAGGGATAGTGTCACTACCTTAAAGTAGCTGCGGGAAGCTGGTTTGTTCATAGTTGAAATTTTCAGTCACAAGTAAATTAGCAGTAATGCTGGTTAAGGTACATGTATAAAAGGGAATCAGTCTTGCGGATTGTTATAGGCATCCATTGGGAAGAAAAGTTTTCATCTTTTCTATTGAAAAAGAAAATGAAACTTAATTTAAGAATAAAAGGTTTGCTGCAGACCACCACTAGCTGATAGTGTAGCTTGATTTTTAACAACCACCACCAAGGGCCAAGCACACAAGTCAAATTATAAGATTTAATTTAGGAACCAGCAAAAGGCAGAGGCTGACAGCACTAGAAATCTCGGCAATTTAACAAGAGCACAGAAGCAGGAAATTGAGGGATCAGACACGACTATAAGCTGGTGATCAGCAATACAAATATTCAGACCAAAACGCAGGCCCCCAGTTAGCCACAGTCTGGTATTTATCCCCCCCCCTTTTTTTAAAGACAAAAATAGCAAATGATTCACGAGTCTCAGTGAAATAAATCACACACTTGCTTACAAAGTTCACAGCTGTCTTTACTGAAATGTATATTTGCTGCATGCCATTGCCAGGTTTACTCAGAAATGTCTGCACTGGTGCATATTTTTGTTAATATTACGGTAATGCACTGTATCCACTTATGCATCATAATTGTTTCAAAATTACTATTACAGATCTGTCTCATCTTACGCTGGAGTTACGTTCCGCGGTCAGCGAGTAAAGCGAAAACCACATAGTCAAAGTTACATTGAGTGTAATGGCGGGTGGAATCGCCCGCACTACAGGGATAGTATTTAAATTGTTATTTTTCTCTTTTTTGTTTTTGTTTTTGCCGACCGCGTAAAGCTGAATTCGCGCATGTTAAATACGCGTAAGATGCGACAGACCTGTAATCAGCTCTTGCAGACCCTTTTTCCTCCACAGATTTCCAGGAGCTTTACACAGTTTGGCCAAGTATCACCATCCCCATTTTACAGACAGAAAACAAGTGTAAGGCCAACATTTTCAAAAGTGTTGATTCATTCGGGTGCCTCAAGTTTGGGCCCCCGCTTGGAGAAACCACGAGCTGGATTTTCAGAAGGGCTCAGGACCCCTGAAAAAGGAAGTCTTAGTGTAGTGCTGATTAGCCACCCTGAACAGAAATTAACTTGAGGGTCACCTTCACCAGGCAGATAGGAGACGAGACTGACTTTCACTAAGGGGCTGAAGTAAAGTCCACTGAAATCAATGAGAATTTTTCAGTTTATTTTAAATGAGTTTTAGATCAGGCACTAAGTGCAGGTCTCCCTCCTTCCTTTATCTGCAATCAGACCTGGTTAGCAGGTTCAGCTCATTCAGAAAACCAAGCATCAGTTCAGACAAGCCCCACTCTCCGACTCCCAACTGCTTACACCTAAAGACTACAGAAGGAAAATCTAGCCCAGAATAATCATGTCATAATCCTAAAACCTCCTTACAGATGGCACAATGGGGCACCATTAAACTGCCTGTTATAAATTTGAAGTTCACTATATTACTCATTCCAAGTTTCAGAGAGTTATCAATGGAGCCACTAAGATTACACATGCAATTTTGCACACAACTTTCTGTATACACTTCACTATGTTTGCATTTTTGTTTCCATGCAAATACTGACAAATAAATTCAAACTGAAAGTGCAGGCACAGATCACAGGTTTGGCATGTGCAACAGGCTTCATGTGGAAATACATGTCTGCAAAAACACGCTTGCCCCAAATTGTGGGTGCAATATTAGAGACCATTCCTAGTCCAAAGAATCTACTACAAGTTTGTGAAACAAAACCGCATGTGTGTGTAGAGATAAATATATGTTCCTGTTTTGATATATTATATCATAGTAAATTCTGTGTACTACTTTAATTGTGTTTCTTTCATATGTTACCATCTAGAAGCTTGTTTCTGAACAGAGTCGAATCTGGAGGGTATTTAAAAGCAGTTCTCAACCTCAAGGAATTTAAAATGTGTGTGAGGTCAAACTATGTGACAGTAACCATGATGGATGTTGTGTACCTGCCTGCATGTAGCACTGATTTAGGAAACAGTGGGTAAAAAAAACAACATTCAAATGATTATAACAAGCTAACACTGCAACATTATTTATGCTTCAATGAACTAAACAACCTCCTTTCTCTTCTATCTTTATTCAAATCCTTTCAGATTTCTTCCAGGGAGAAAAATCTGGTTTTATCAAACTAAACTGCAAGTCCGATATGGGGTATATGGGGTAAAGGAGGATAGATCAAGCTGGACATATTTTTGATAGATACCCCTTCCTGCATAGTGTCTTGACCATAATGGTTTATGTGGGAAGCAGCAGAATATACAAAGAGAACCCTCCCTGAGCGATATAAGTTAGTACACCTGCAACCCAATGGATGTCTCCAGAGGAGAACCACTCTATTTAAGAAATGGCAAATGCTTGCAGGCTATAAGCAGTCCCAAGCAATGCAACATAAAAGAAACAAAGCTGGCTATGCCACCAAGTACTAAAAGCATTTTTCACATGGCATCTTATCATATGGCTGGTGCTAAACCCTAACGCTCCTACAGTATAGTAGGTCTTACCCGAATGATGCCATGGGTTGCTCATTTAGTAATAGCTCCCTCCCTCCCTCCAAGTGTATCCTAGCAGTAGAGGATGTCAATGCACTTACAGCACAGACCTTGACCTGACAGACATAGGAATCTATTAGGCCAGCATCATTTAGTGGTCTTGGCGGAGATGCACGCCTCATTCCAGTCAATGGGAAGGGAAGCGGTTGGGGAGAAAAGGAATGTAATACTCAGGCAGCTGGCAGCCAAGGACAGAAAAAATAAAAACCAGAAAAAAGCCTAACTGCCTTACAATAAAAGGGGAAGGTCTTGTCCAGTTTAAAATAGCCGAGCAGGGACTCTCGCCAGCAAAACTAAAATGTAAAATAAATGGACTGATTAACGATATCAGCCTGCAACTTGAAACTGAAAGATGATGTACAGGGAGTGAGGCCTCTTCCTAGGCCATGTTAGTCAGTTGATACCGTACCTTCTTCCAGTGACTGAGTGCTATTAACTGAACTTGAACCAGCCTAGTAAAGGCCTGGTACAGTATTATTGCTTATTCTTCCACCCCAGCCTTGTAGAAGGAGTTAAAGGACAGGCAATGTTAGAGACTAAAACGCTTGCAGAAGAGGCCCTCACTTATACCTCAGATAAGCTGGAAGAATGCTAATGGAGCCTGCTCAACCCCCTGGCCAAGTAAAGATTGTATGAGTGCATTAAGAAACCTCACCCTACACCTCTAAATAGTGTAGCTACCCCACCCTCCCGCTGGGATACCTTACTCCCAACTTTCTAAGATAGTCCTGGCACGACTTACTGCTGAGATTAATTACTTCAAAATATCTATCTTATTGAAGAGCAGATTGGGGCCAGATTCACGAGTACGTTCTGGCAGTGCCAAGCAGCCATAAACCTGTCTGGGGAACACTGAGCATGGCCAGGCCACCCCTACACCTGGCTGATCCCCCATCTGATTGCCAGAACAGCTCCTTGGGCTTGTGGGCAGCCAGCACAAGCCGGAGCAGTCCTGAGGCTGCTTTAACTCAGGAAGCGAACCAGTGCTAGGATAGCTCCAAGACTGGAGACAAAACACTGACTTAAAGCCATTTTTACGCCACAATCTCCTACTTTCTTCCATTGAGCACAGCTTGGCCAGAATGGAGGATGTGGACTTACAATGCTGCTGCTTTTTTGAGAAGCCAGGGATGTTCTTTGTTACCTGTTTGTGTTATATAAGACAGGAGAGTAAATGGGGAAGTCTTGTAAACTTAACAACATTATAGATCCCTCAAAGGCTAGCTGTTTAAAGAATGCATTTTAGGAGTGCAATGACGTGCGGTTCAGCACACAACTGCACATGTAAGTAAGCAGAAATATTTCAAGTGCCCAGTGAAACTGAAAACAAGCTATTTGTGTGCCAAATCAGATGCCGAACAGGACTCAGCTATTGTAGATGCTCAATTATGCACGCAACACACAGTTTTGGGGGGTGGAGGTGGGGTAGGCTGTTTTTAATTCCAAAATAGGTTTTAATGCTTGTGTTTGCACATGGATCACCACCGCCTGGCTTATGATCACGTTACTCTTCCTATTTCTGCTCTCATTTTCACTGTTGTTCTAAAAATTCATTTTCCCAATTTCCCCGTCGTTCTAGCACCTAATGGCTTTTGCAACCAAAAAAGAAAATAAATACAAAGACCCATTTTTGCTGATGGTGAGACAGATGCTAACTGCCTGAAAATAAGAACAACTGCTTGCCAAATCAGCTTTTAGCCTCCTCAAAAATAACAGTTTGTCAATTATGTATCTCTGAAATACTGGTTTCCCTGAAAACCTTACAATCTTTGTCTGCATCTCCTTTTGGCAGGATTAAAATGACTTCATCATGCATTTTACTACAAGAGATGGAAAACATGAGTTCAGTAGGATTTGCACAGCTGCATTTGGCAGTTCGGTTTACATTGGACTGTAATATGTATCATTTGGGTTTGGGCTTCTCTCAAACGATAGTTACTTGTGATCCATGTATATGTCAGGGGCCAAAAATAGATGAGATGGGTCAAGAGAATACTGGCAAGACCCTATGCAAAAATGCAGTAGGCCAGTATGCAGTGGATTTCCAAGCATCTGCAGAATTGAAATATCTGGGCAATGACTGACATACATGCAGATCCACTTCCTATTTCTCCAAGAATGCTAAAAGGGACCAGACCCTCCGGTGTGGAAAAGCTCAGCAGCAGTGTGAGTTTTCTCAGTCATCCTGGTTAGCACCGCAGGCTGAAATCCCCAAGAATTCCCTCTGGCTTTGCCTGGTAGGCTCCCTAGAAATCATCTCCTGGCTGGGTCTAAACAGCAACTCCACAAGCAAAGTTGATGTATTACTCAACTGCATGCAAAGCATGGCATGGTATCATTCCAACTCCAGATTAGAATGTCCCCTGTGACCAGGGGCGGCTCCAAGCACCAGTGCACCAAGCGCGTGCCTGGGGCGGCAAGCCGCGGGGGGCGGGAGTCAAGCTGCCTTGGGCGGCATGCCTGCAGGAGGTCTGCCAGTCCCACGGTTTTGGTGGCAATTTGGCGGCGGGTACGCCGAAGGCGCGGAACCAGCGGACCTCCCGCAGGCATGCCGCCGAATCTGCATTATCAGCGGACCTCCCGCAGGCATGCTGCTGAAGGCTGCTTGACTGCCGTGCTTGGGGCAGCAAAATACATAGAGCCGCCCCTGCCTGTGACTCATGCATATGGGTAGAAAGGCTCAGAGTTCCTGACCAAATTAATGTCGATAGCTGTAGAATCCAGGCTGAGACAGATTCTTCTTGTCCAATATTTGGATAAAGGACTGCTCCTGAAAATACATCATTTTTCAAGGGAAATTAGTCACATCTGACTAATTTAGAGGCCGGAATTTGACCCAGGGTGTTTGTATTATATCTGTGTTTATTTCTATAATGTTTCATACTGCTTTTTCCCCATTTACATTTACTGCAGTTCTCCGTTTAATGTGTCTTGTCACTGTGTGTCTAAGCTGGTCTAACAGTGTAAAGCTTTAATACAAAAAAAGATACAAAAATCTTTTCCCCATCCTAGAAACACCAAACCAATTTTGAAATCAAATCTATCCCACGGTAATGTGATTTTCTGGAAAGTGAAACTAAAGCCTTGCCATGACAATGCTTTTTAAAGGAAACTCAATGATTGACATGAGCAAATACCTGACCTGTAAGCTCTTTGGAATAGGGACCATCTTTTTGTTCTGAGTCTGTAGCGCAATGGGGTCCTGCTCCATGACCGCGTGCTCATAGGCACTATGGTAATACAAATAATAAACAACAACAGTTACCTAGTTAGACACCTGTGTTGACTGGGCAATTGAGAACATAAATAAGTGGCCATGCCCCCACAAGCCAACCCACTTAATTCCTTGGTCGTGTCTGGGTGCTTCATCATTTTTCAGTTTTCATTGCGGAACCTAATTGGCTTCACACACATAAGGGCCATCTGGTGAATACATAAAAAGGCAAGTGAAAGCCCATGCTAAGTTATACACACAACTGCCAATTCCCTCTTCCTTCTCCCTCTTCATTCTTTTCTTCTCCCATAGCCATAAGCAAAACATTTGCTACCAAACAGAGGGGTTTTAAATTTTTCATGTAAACTTCGTGTTCATCAAAGGTGCCCGATTGGCAGCTCTGAAGACTGAAGCTTTCCAAGGAATAGCTGGAGAACAAGTATAACACAGGTAACTTTGGTGTAGGCAACCCCACACTGCTCCACTGGCATGCCACCACCCTGATCTATGGGGACTGCCTCCAAGGGCATCCTGCACCCGTTCAGTCCTTGGCCTCTCTCTGCTGACATTGTTCGTTCCAGTTGCGCTGGTGGGTTTTGTAACACAGAAGCTGGCCTTCTTGGAACCATCAGAAGCCAAGCTGACAGCCTGTTAAAGCAACATCATTCAATTTCCCTCCAACTTATAAATGCCACTCACTAACAGGCTCTCTTCCTTGGAGCAAAATCCAAAATTCCTTGCCAAAAAAGCACATTGAAGGAGCCACAAATTAGCTTTAACACTAAATCTTGATGAGAGAGATCTGCTCGATTTCTCTGGGGCTCTTATTCTGTGTAAGTCTGTACAGTTGATCACTAAATCTATGGAAACAGTCTGACAGGTAAGGGTGAACTGTCAGCCTGTCTGGATTTGATGCTAAGAGACAATAGCCGGTCCCCCTTTTTTTGTTTTAAATCAGGTTTACAACCATTCTCTTGGGGGATCTAAGTCCCTTTTAAGCCCTACTAATTGTGCCATCTCAACAAGCAGACCGCTCTTTCCCCCTCTCCAGCGATGTGCTCAGGAAGTTCTCCCACTGGCCTTGCACTTTGTGTCATTCCATTCTCTTTTCAATAATGTGCTGGGAGCAGCTTTACTTTTGTTTCCCTGGCTGATCCCTCCATCTGCTCAGCGACTGCACCGATTCAGCAGTCGTGTTCCTGTCTCCTGCTGCTGTGTACCCCAGCACCCGGCTAATCATTGTCTCTAATAAATCAGCCAATCCCCCAAAACAAAAGCTCCCAAAGCTGGGTAAATCCTTCTGACATCAGCCCGACAGTGAAAAGAGCTGAATTTGGAATTTTTTTTCCTCTTTGGGAATTGTTCAGCTTTGCTGACTTCTAATAAAAAATACCACAGAAACAAAAATCTGGCCCCACCCAAATGTAAACTTGGAATAGTCCTTCAGATTCACAAAGAAATTCACCAAATGAGTGACCAAATTGCATTAATGGATATCACTTTTGGCTTCCTGAAATACACCTGTACCCCGATAGAACGCTGTCCTCGGGAGCCAAAAAATCTTATTGCATTATAGGTGAAACCGCATTATATCGAACTTGCTTTGATCCATTGGACTGCACAAACCCACCCCCCCGGAGCACTGCTTTACTGCTATATCTGAATTTGTGTTATATCGGGTCACGTTATATCAGGGTAGAGGTGTAACAAAAAAAGAAATGGTTTTAGCATCACGCAGAAATTAGCCTCCATGTTCAATTAATGTATTCTCTCCTTGTAGGGATAGTACTATAGTGACTGGAATATAATGATTCTCCAGAACAAAGTGCTTTCCTGTAACTATTTTAAACAATAACTAAACGAGTACGATCATGGATTCTATGCACAGTGATTATTCTTCTGAATGTTCATTTTTTGGTGTCTTTTAACCAATCCGATATTACCAGATGGAAGGCCCCAGCGCATTCCTACATTTCTTTTATTTATTTATTTATTTATTTAAAGATCGTTAACAAAACAACAACAACAAAAAGACAAATTAAAGGTTTTGGCTACCCCAAAGTTGAGAATGTCAGTTGAGAAGTAATGAACCGTGAAAACAGAGGTGGGAAAGACTGCAGAGCAACTCTGATATACATCAGGGCAACAGAGGGTAGAATCAGGCCCATTACATGAGGGAAAAAGGATGCTGTAGTGGATAGGGCACTAGACTAAAAAACTAGGTTCAATTTTCTGCCCTGCTACAAGGTTTCCTGTGTAACCTGGTCAAGGCACTTAACCTACCCAGTACTTCAGTTGTAAATGGGGATAGTACTTCCCAACCTTGCAGAAACTCTGAGAGATCAAACATTCACGAATGATTATGAGGCGTTCAGAGGCTACAATGAGACGAGCCATATGCGTGATTACACGCATGAGTTACTACGGATAACTCTGCCAATCAGACTTGACCAGAAGCAGGGCATGCTGAGCTATTTTACCCAGCACCACTCTTGCACAAGAATTATTTAATTATGCCAAATTGTGCCCAACTGTGCGCAGCTTTCAGAGATGGAAAGCCAACGCATTCAGGTGAACCACAAACCATTTGAAGACACAATGCTAAGAAACATCCAACTGAAGCTTAACCAAACTACTAAACCTATTGAAGACTTCCCACCATGCTTGCAGGACTCTGGAGTCTTCCCTGCCTCCATTTATACAAGAAGCCGATGCAATCCCTGCCCCTTCCACCCTTACATCCAGATCCAGGTGACCTGCTGCGGCTACCTCTTTTCCTTTCACTGCAGTCACAGGGATCACTCACAACCATTTTCCAATCATGCCAAGATCCACTCACTCTCCCAGCTGAGGCCCACAAACCCCTACCTCACAAGGGAGGAATTGCGGATCTCCAGTTTCTCTTATGGACTTGGGCCTATTTCTCATTCCAAACTACATGTAATTCTGCCACAGTGTGCATTGTGTGTCTGATGGGTAAGCCCGGAGATTAATGAAGTTTGGAAGAGACAGGAGATCTGCTTAACCAAATAATTCATCAAAAAATGTAGGAAATTCTAGGCCTGCTTTAGGGTGAGAAGTATAGTCACAGACTTGGATTTTAAAAAAGAAAGGAAGGAGAGAAAAAGACAAGGTTCATTAAAATCAATCAAATTCAGAATTGGTTTGGTTCAAGTCTGCAAGAGGACTTGGGGGTCTGACTGTTTGTAAGAAAAGCATTTGGCTATTTCTAGCACAAGACCCCATCACAACCTACTGTGGTCACCAAAAGTTTGCTTTGATTTTATTGTTAAGTATTCACCAAAGGTCCACCCTAGGAGTAGTAGGAGGAGTTTTTAGCTGGGAAATTTTGCCAAATGTCTGAGGTTTTGACTAGAAGCTGGGGAGAGGTAACAGTCTCCAAAGTAGGGAGGTGAAACACATTACAAAGCCCTCACAGACTCACAAACATCCTTTCAACAAATATTCCAGTCACAAAAGTTCTTCCAACCTGGTTACAAGAACTGCCCAAGAATTCCAAATTACTCAAATTTACAATGCAACAGCTTTAAAAAGGGAAACTTAAAGCCCTCCAGGGGTGGAGCACAGTTTGAAACATTTCCCCAATTAACAAATACTCAACTTTTCTTACCTCCTCCTGACTCTGCCAAATTAACTTTCCCTTTTTTCACAGAGCACCCCCACCTACATTTAAACACCAAATCACAGGACTTCCACTTCCCGTTATGTTTGACATCATTTTTCCAGAGCTAAATCTGCCATCAGAATCTGATGCTTTGTACAAAATCCTGGCTTCATGCCATTATTATGACAAGCATCTTTTTTTTAAAAGACAGTTCACCTTCAGGTTATTAATGCTGCTCAAAAGCTTCAAGAAATAGTACTTTCAGCATTACTTATTCTCTTTATATATTTTCATCCTGCATGACGATGATGGAGGACTTTGAGTGTTTTCTCCATGTCCAACAAATGTTAACAATGACCTATTTGCATAAGAAAACCTTCTGATTTATGTTTTGATCTATCTATAGTCAGTGGTTCCCAAAGTCGGGTTCGCGAACCCCTGGGTGTTCGCAGAATGTTACAGGCGGTTCGCAGAAAAATTTCACTAATGGCGGCCAGAGGACCCCGGGCACTGGAGGCAGCAGGTGGGACCCGGTTGCAGGGTGGACAGCCCGAGCTCCAGGAAGAGTGGAGCTGAGCAGTTGGGGTTGGCAGCCCTGAGCCCTGCCCCCGTCAGTGGGGGAGCCAGGAGCCCGAACCCCAGCGGTCCGCGCGAGGCTGGCAGGCCGAGCCCCAGGAAGAGAGGGGCCATGCAGTTGGGGCTGGCAGCCCAAGCCCTGCCCCCGTCAGCAGGGGAGCCGGAAGTGGTTCCGAACTTCCAAGAGCTATGCAGAGCAAAGCAAGCGCATCCATCACACTGAGGAAATTTAAACTTAAATCCCTGGAAATATTCATTTTTAGGAGGGGGTTCACAAGATTTCACAATTTAGTGAAAGCGGGCTGTTAAAGTTTGAGAACCACTGATCTATAGTCATGATAAGAATAACCAGAGATCATTTTTTGGTGATAAATATTTTCCTTCACTTTTTTTTGACAAACTGAAAAATACAAAGTTCAAAATACATTCAAAGAGAGGAGCAGTCTTCTAATGCTGTAACCTTATGGGCTAAATTTTCAGAGGAGGCCTCTGCATTTTTACTGTACGATCTTCAAGGCCAGGACCAAGTTCTGCTGTTTTTATGTAAAGCACTTAGCACTCACTGGCACTGTATCAGTAACAATTAATCATAAATTTGCACACAATTTTGCATACAGAATTATTTGCTCCTGAAAATGACAACTTGTGCATGCAACCAAATTTGCATGCACATCAGATAATGTCTGGCCAATGTGCAATGTGTTTGAGTGTTCTGTAAGAAGGTATAAACGTCTGTGGATTAAAAACTGTGAGGATATCTTTGGTATTTGGATTGAGGCCCCTTGGAAAAATTGGCACCATAATTCCAAAGTCTTTATTTAAAATTACAGTTCTGAGCCAGAGTTCAAATAAAGAGAGATTAATATTTTACAGGTGTCACAATATGAGAGCTTTTCAATCTTTCTCCCAAAAAAGTTTTTTTCCCTATTTCTTTTAAAAGATAGCTTCAGTAGACGCAATTAGTATGGGACATATATCCCTCTCTCAAATCCTCACCTATTTTCCCAACTAACCACCCTCAGAGTTTATATTTGCTTCCTCCAAATCTTCATTCACTACCGCGACTACTTACATCTGGCATGTATGTATACCCCCAATTCCCCACCCAACAATTCAGCTTGCCACACATGCAGTATCCGCGCACAGCTTCCTCAAACCCCAAGTTAGCTTTCAGACAACACAAATAGCTGTCCTTTAGAACAGTGGTCTCCAAAGTGGGGTGCGCGCAAGAGGATCCTTGGAGGTGCGCAGCAGGAGGAGTGCTTCGTCAGGCGGGAATCCGAGCAGCTTTTTTTTTTTTTTGCTTGGGCGTGGCGGGGGGGTTGCATGCTCAAAAAATTGTGTGCGATCAAAAAAGTTTGGCGACCACTGCTTTAGAACATTCCTCAGTTCCAGTCACATCTTATTCCCCTTCTTGCTGCTATGGGCCAAATCCTGAGCTGATATCCATTAGGTTTTTGCCCAGGTGTCATTTAATAATTACTATTATTATTTATTATTAGGGCTCCATGTCTGTCACGGAAGTCCCAGATTCTGTGACTTTCCGGGACCTCCAGGACTTCTGCCGGGGCCAGTGTGGCTGATCCCGGGGCTGCACAAGCAGCTGTTCAGGTGGCCCCCTAGACAGCCATACCAGCCGCTGCTGGAGCAGCCCCGGGGACAGCCAAACCAGCCGTTGCTCTGGCAGCTCCTGGCCGTGGTCTGGGGGCAGCCGTGGTCTGCCCCAGGCGGCAGTCCCCAGGTGGCCGGCCGGAGCAGCCACAGTCCACTGGCCCTGGCAGCAGTCTCCGGGTGGGCAGCCGGAGCAGCCGTAGTCCACGGCCCCCAGCAGCTGGTGCCACTGGCCCCGGGCGCCCCTCCCCCCCTGGCAGCAGCCTCCCTCAGTCCATCCCCAGCAGTGTCCCCCCCCACACCACCAGACGTTCCCCCAGCAGCAGTCTCCCCATGCCCCCACTAAGATTTAATCACAGGTATTTTTAATATAAGGCATGGATAGGTCATGGGCCATGAGTTTTTGTTTATTGCCTGTGACCTGTCCATGACTTTTACTAAAAATACTCGTGACTAAATCGGAGCCTTATTTATTATTTGTATTATTACAGCACCTACGAGTCCCCTGTCTTGGATCAGAACCCCATTGCACTAGGCACTGTACAGACACAGAACAAAAAACAGTCACTGCCCCCCAAAGTTATGTTCTATTCATCTTCCAGCTTTAAGGCAGACAACTACCAGGGGCCCAGGTCACTGCAGGACTGATTCTAGGATTGTTTCTGGTAGGACGCACTATAGGGCAGGGCATTATTTTCAAACACAGTCCTGGAATAAACAGGTGGCCAGGGTATTCATGAGGAATATTCATGCAAGGACCTGTTTGTTTGTTTGATACTATATGCCAAGGCACTGAAGGGTATTATCAAACATCCATTGCCTTTGAAGTACCTGCCACCAAGTGCGGAATTCTAAACTGGCTGCCAAAACAATCCAACACAAATCACAAATTAACCTCGCTATCCTCTGATATAGTCAGGGATCGGTGTGCAGAGCTAAGTGCAATACCAGGGGGATAGAGGAGGTACTGCTGAAGGAGAAGAGGGAGCAGGGAGAAATCTTGCATCCTTTAAAATAAACAAACAAACTCACAACCAGAACTTGTAATGCTGTCCTTTCTGTGACCTTCTCCTGGCTGTGTTTATCAAGATGGGGACTTTTGCTGCTGAAATCATTCCAGTTACTGTATATTCAAGCAGAAGGTTTTCACTGTTCTATTGCTCGTATGTGTGTGGGGGAGAGAAATGAGTCTCATATTCTCACATCTCAACTTATAAGCAGTCTTGAATAGACTATTGAAGCTTAAAAATGATAGTTGATAAGTCGATGGGGGGGGGGGAATGCAGGACCCAGTGATGCAGCTCTAATGAGGCACCAACTGCCAGGTTTTCAATACTCTGAGACACTCAGTCTGTCTGTGGGATACTCTCCAGTTGCTCCAGTGTCTCTATACCCTTCCCATGCCCCAGCTTTCCCATCTTTCCACGCACATTTTGATGCCTGGACTTTGCTCTGCTTCCCACTGACTCCTTTCCCACCCTCCTCAGTACACCCCTTTATGCTCCACTGGGGCCTTGTCTCTTCATATCCTTAATAGGCTCTAGTTTGTCCCTCACGCTGGAGTCACAGCTGTTGTCTATTGTCATCCTCTCTCTAGGTCAGTGGTGGGCAACCCACGGCCCATCAGGGTAATCTGCTGGCGGGCCACGAGACAGTTTGTTTACATTGACCGTCCGCAGGCACGGCCGCCCACAGCTCCCAGTGGCCACAGTTCTTCATTCCCGGCCAATGGGAGCTGCAGGAAGCGGTGTGGGCCGCAGGGACGTGCTGACTGCTGCTTCCCGCACCTTCCATTGGCCGGGAACGGCGAACCGCGGCCACTGGGAGCTCTGGGCAGCCGTGCCTGCAGACGGTCAATATAAACAAACTGTCTTGCGGCCCGCCAGCAGATTACCCTGAGGGCCACATGCGGCCCGCAGGCCGCAGGTTGCCCACCACTGCTCTAGGTGATGCATTTTTCTTTCCCTTTTATCAAGTGCTTGCGTGCTGTAACTTTCCAAACTGTAGATGCTGAAGTGAACCGCTGTTCAGTGCTGTGGGCCTGGAGCATATGTACAGAATGCAAGACAACTCTCTGGACAGTGGCTTGAACTGTTCTGAATACAGATCCACCTCTTCAAATCTCTGAAATCTTTGTACCTTTTAAAAAGGTTGCCCCCTCCCTTGGGAAAAGCTAAAGGATCAGGGTAAACTTTAATATACTGTTCAACTGAACTAGGTTATGCAATGAAAACAACAGAAACACACGATTCAGGGAAGAAAAGAAAAAAAAACTTAATTCCACTGAGGCCTGTTGCTTCTTCTACCCTTAAGTGGGCTCAAGAAAATTTTCTGCAGAAATATGCTGGAGGTTGCAGAGCCTACTACTATCATCAGAAAACTCCAGTCACTGCACCAATGCCTTTTTACACATATCGGCATCCAGGCTAACAAAAATAAATAAATAAAAACACATAAAGACCCACAAAAGCCTATTTTTTTCAAGTTTTGTTTTCTAGGGACAGGCAAGCAGGAAAATGGAAGTGAAAATAACAAACCTAAGATGGAGTCATCTTTAAAAAAAAACCCTACCAAGACAGGATTAGATTTAGTATTATTCTTAGTATAAAAAAAAAACCAACAACAACAATACCATACTACAATATTATACAGAACAGTACTATACAGCAGTGGCTCCAAAAAGTACACTTGACTGTTCCTCTTGTGTTTGGGATTACAGTTGATTGAGAATTTTTCTATGAAACTTTTTTTTTTCCAGAAAATGCCAATTTGTTGAAACTGAAACTGTTCATGGGAAAGAGTTGGATTTGACAAAATTTCCCATTTAGAAAAAAAGGTTTGAAATTGTTCAGTATTTTCAAAATAAAAAAAAATGTTTTTTTGTGTCAAATAGACTTTTTGTTTCAAAATTTATAGAAAAATATCCGAATCCCTTCCTTGTCCCCCTGTATTTATCTCGCACTAGTGGACAAGGAAGGGATTCGGATAATGCAGAGGTTCGGATAATTAGGTTAGGTAAATGGAAGTAGACTGTATTTAAATTTTCACAGTTGTGGGAAATTGTCTGATCGGAGAGATAGACAATTATTTAATGCCAGACTTAGAGGTTCACAAAGTTTAAGCTTTATAACCGATAAAACACAAACTGTCAATATCACATGTCAAAATATACAAAGTAAATAGCCTTAAAGCAAACTAATAAATTCTCAAGCAGCATTTTTCTTACTTTGCCTGTCTGTAAATTTCTATCATCAATGGAATTGTTTTGTCATCTGTGTGTATGGTAAAATCAACATTTACCAATACAAATCTAATCCTTCCAAGCCCATTTGTTGTACACTCAGGACTCAATTCTACAAAGCCTTCCTCATGCAATTATAGTCCCAGTAAAATTAATGTAATTATTAATGGGCCACCTTTATTCCCGTTGGGTAGTATTTTAATCCTGAGCAGTCGCACTGAAGGCAAGGGGACTACTCATGGCGTAAGGTACTGCCCAGTGGGAATACGGGTGGCAGAGAATAGCTTCGCAGGATCAGGCCCTTGGTTATTATAACCTTTCCCCTTCAGCCCCACCCCTCAAATAAATGTAGAACAACCCATTTTAATCCAGCTACCCAAGCAATGCTAACTGCCTACTTGTCTCTCAAGAACTGCTTCCTGAGTTAAAGCACAGCAGGAATTTATTACTCAGAATTTAGGCTCCTTTAAACCAGATTAAAATGGCATGGCAATAAAAAGCAACAGACAATGGTTACAGGTTTCAGAGGGGTAGCCGTGTTAGTCTGTATCAGCAAAAACAAATAGGAGTCCTTGTGGCACCTTAGAGACTAACAAATTTATTTGAGCATAAGCTTTCGTGGGCTAGAACCCACTTCATCAGATGCATGGAGTAGAAAATACAGGAGCAGGTATCTGCCCAAATAAATTTGTTAGTCTCTAAGGTGCCACAAGAACTCCTCGTTTTTTTAGACAACGGTTAGAGAAACTAGCATTTAAAAAGTAATTTTAAAGTTATCAAAGAAAACTTTACTGTGCGGCCAATATGCCAAAACATTATAGGCTTTTCCACTCTGTGACCCTGTAGCTGAGACAGCAATAGTTCTGCAGCCCATAAAGCAAAAGCAGAAATAACTTACAGATGCAAGGGTAAAATCAACTAGCTCATTAATGGGCAGCAGGGAGAAGATGCTGGGATTTAACTGGTACTACTTTCTACCTCACAACAGTGAGCTTGCAAGAGGCTGGGCCCTTCCTCAAAAAAATCAGAAACATGCAAACATTCATTATTTTAAAAAAGCAATACAGAAATAAATCTGTTTCTTTAACCTTCCCAGGACCAGTCTGTAAAAAAGCAAAAAAAGAAGCTGTTTGTGCAAAGTTGCAAGGCCTAGCGATGAATTAAAAGGCAATGGGCTATTTTAATGTGGACAATGCCAGGATCGGTACATACACTGTATGAAAGGTGGTAGCACTTTTCCTTGGAAAACAACTGGTCAGCTATCCCTTTATGGTTACAGCTATACGGAAGGGAACAACACACCACGGCCAAATATGGAGCCAGGCTTAAGTTATTGAGGTTGCCGTGTTCTCTGGACCCAAGCCTCTTGTTTTGCTTTTTTCACTGCACGTTGTTTGCAGCTAGATAAGCTGTAATAAAAGCATCATTTTGAATCAAGCCAGGGCCTTCAGTTAAAAATGTTTGGTCTGGAACATACTGCAGAGTCTAATTAAATAACATTTGCAACTAGAATGATAATGCAAAAACAGCATTTCAATGTACATAGCACCCCTTTTGACAGGGAGCCCAAAGTAGTTGACAGTATGCAGAACATCAAGCTGTGCTAGAAGAATTCTGATGTGCTTAGAAAAATAAACCCATCCTAAGCTTGTGTGGGGTTCTGTTGTGGGGGCAGGAGAGAAGCAAACTGTTCTTTCTGAGATTCGCCAGACAGAGCAATTCATAACCTGCGATATGGTACCTAAAGCACAGGGCAACTTGTGAATGGGCTATCAAAAGGAAGTGTGGATATATGTATAGACTGGGGTGATAATGAGGGAAACTGGCCACTTGGAACCTTGCAGAAAGACCAAGGTATTATAACCCTGATGTCAGCAGCAATGCCTATACAGTGGCAGGACACTGTGGTACTCATGAGTGACTGTGTTCCATTGATCTGTACATTGGTAGTTCAGAGAGGGCACACTGGCACGTCAGGAAACACTGGAGGTGTGTTTTGTTCAACATACCAGGCAACACAAGCCTTTTCATAATGCATTTCATTAACCCAGGGAAATGAAATCTAGCAACTCATGCAGCCAAGATGATGCAAGGACTGACCAGTATCTATTGCAATTTATTCCAGAAAGCAAGTTTAGAACCAGATGGAGTTCATCTGAGACATAACTAGATAGGGCCCTCAATACAGTACCATTCATTTCTATGATCAATATGAAATAAAATCTGGCAGTATGTCCCAAGGAGAACAATGGGCAAGAACCTTACGGTCTGTGCTGACTTTAAAAACACTTTTTTCTTAAAGTGCTCTGGATAAAGATAAACTTTATTATTGGTTTGCCTACCCTGAAATTGGAATTGAAAGGATCAAAACATTGTCTAGTTGTCCTAGTAGTCATCCTAAGTGGGGATGAGGATAACAAATCAATAATGTCAGACCTCTACTACATTAAATAACTAGAGTTAAGCATTGCAGGTATAGGCTAAGAATTAAAACTGGTCAAATTTCTTAGAATTCAAACTGAAATTCTGATTTACAAAAAAACCCAGAAAGTTTCAACATGCTTTTTGCTATTTTCTCCATTTTTCAAACAGCTCTTGAAAAGAAACAAAAAGGTGAAATGACAAGTTTGCTCCTGGTGTAACTCCATTAGCTTCAACAGAGTTACATCAAAGATGAGTTTGGGCCATATTTCTATTGTGTAACTAAAGCACAGTTGATTCTTCCCTCCACTGTGTTCAGTGGGCCCAGTCATCATGCTCAACACAGTTCTAAACCAGCTTACTGTGGTCCAGCCAGAGGCTGAATTACAGCAGTCAAAAGGGCTGGAATAACCTGTACTGGCTTGAAATGGCTTCTTAGGAGCCTTTACGTTGTTGAGGATCGCCCGAGTGCAGTGTGCCTGAACCCTCTGAATTTCTTCTTGCTGGCCCTGACCTAGCCCCCTACACCAAGGAAGGCTTAAGAGGGATTGGCATAAAGCTAGGCTGGCTTTACACCAGCCGAGAATCTCCTGAGGAAATACTCAGCTGCCCTTTAGGGTGGATTTAAGATCCCTCGGAGCTGCTCTGCCAGCACAGAGTGACGTTAGTGGGGCAAATGGGCTGTTTCAATAGGTTTGATTTTTTAAATAGGATTTTAAATAGGAATTCTGAACCTTCCTTTTCATTAATTTGTATCATAGTGAAAAGTAAATTACACTTAATCCAAAATTAAATGCACAGAGTAAATGGGAAAAATGAGAGAGAGAGAGAGAACAGCCTTGTAATGTTACAGTCTTTCCCAGTTCTATAAAAATAAGAGTAACTTATGAGGCGCCATTAGTGTGGATGGCATTTCACAGACAGACAAGAGTAGGGGCTGGACTCTGCTCTCAATATAGTTGTGTACATGTGGAGTAATTCTGTTTACATCCATACAAATGAAATCAAATCATGGCACATTGTCCCTGTTCCACAAAACTTACTAGATCATATTGACCATTATAATGATGAGTAAAGACTTAAAACCTCATGGAAGGAGGGAAAAACAAAGGTAGAAAAGGGACCGGGGGGAACTACTCTTGAGAGAGCAAGTCTAGTTTCTCTTTCATGATTCTTTATGTTTACAGGTGGCAAGGATATTTGCTTTCAAAATCTAGGTGTGGCAGTGGTGAAGGAGGACATTGGAAGCAGAGATTAATGGTGGGATCGGAGACAAAAGAAATGAGGATAAACTTTCTGTAAAACTTTTAATGATCACCAGTTTGGGTCAGTTTACTGATTTTTCAGGGTGGATACTGATATATGGTACAGCAGAAACAGTTGTGTACTGTACATTCAATACCCCATTCACTCAAATGAGGTAATTAATACAAGAGGAGTGTAAAAAATGGCATTGAATGGGAATTAGTACTGTTGAATGCTGTCAAGACACAAAGTACCTCTCAGAATCTGCTGCATCCAAAACCAGAAAAGCAAACCCCAGAGCTGGTCTATTTCCATTTGGACTTAAGTCACTCACCTTCACACAACACAGCAAGCAAATGCCCCTCCTGATCCACATTAGCATGGTCTAGTTTGCCCACCCATAACAGTGAAGGATACATTTATGCTGATGACTCACATTAGCACTAATGGAAGTTGGGTTTGACACACACAGACTCATGGCTCTTTATATGCTAAAAAAAACCCATTAAGTTTTATACCATCAAAAGAAGCAAGAAACTTCCAACCTCTTATTTCTGACCAAAGTTTCAGATACATTTGAATCTTTTTTTTTAAAGTTTCTAATTTGTGATATTTTCATATTAATCATTTGTAATCTCTCTTCTCAGAAAGTGAAATATTCCTTTTGCCATACCGCCTAGTGCTGCCATGTCATCAGATACGACCAGATACGCAGGGTCAAGCCACGTCAATACCTGGATTAAAAATCTCCAAGAACATCTAGGGATTGAAATAAAAGTGGAGTTGGTGGCAATCTGCCCTCACTAGGAGGGGGCACTCTTCCTGCTAAGCGCTTGTACTTTCATTGTACTCCCCTGTCAGTCTATCTGTACCCGGGCCGGCTCCAGGCAACAGCAGAGTAGGGTTACCATCCGTCCGTATTTCCCCGAACATGTCCGGCTTTTGTCTCTCTAAATAGCCGTCTGGGAGGAATTGGTAACAAGGTTAAAATGTCCTGGGTTTTTTTCTCCCTCGCCTCCCTCCCTCCCTTCCATGTAGAGTGCGGCTGCTGATTGGGCGGCTGGGCCAATTGAGCCGCTCCCATGGGCCTCCAGCAGCCCCTTCCCTCTGTCTGCAGCCCTGTGTAACACACAAACCGACCCACCGGGCAGCGTGCTTTGCAAACACGTGGAGCCAGAATGGTAAGGGGAGTCCGGGGGTGGGGGGGGGGCAGTCAGGGAGCGGGGGAGTGTTGGATGGGTCCCCAGCCTCCACCTGCCACCCCCCCTCCGCACCTCCCCCGTGCCCCTCCTTCCCTGCCTCTCCCTTGCCTGCTTGTACTGCCAGAGCCAGCAGCAACTGCTGTCTGCTGCCCCCGGCCCTAGCGTCCCCCATCCACTAATGGCAAGACAGGCTGCCCTTACCCTGCCCTTCCACCCTAGCCCCGAGCCTCTCCAATGCCCCAAACCCCTCAGCCCCAGCCTTCATCCCCCCGCACCCTAATCCTCTCCCCACCCCTGAGCCCCCTCCTGCATCATGAACCCCTCATCCTCAGACCCATAGCCCTCACCCCTGCATCCCCTCCTATCCCCAAACTCCCTCCCCTTCCCACACCCCCCTCCTGCCCTCAAACTCCATCCCAGAGCCTGCACCCCTCACCCCCTCCTGCACACCAACGCCCTGCCCCAGCCCACAGCCTGCACCCAGCACCCAAACTCTATCCCAGAACCTGCACCCTGTACCCCTCCTGCACCCTAATCCCCAGCCCAGGACCTGCACCCCAGACCTCCTCCCCCCACCAACCCCCCTTCCAGAGCCTTAGGCAGGTGGGGGGGTGAGTTCTGGGCACCACCAAAATTTCTATAACCCTGCCACCCATGCGAGTGGATAAGGGTTGGGGCAGCTAAGGGACAGGTAGGATCCTAGGGAGGGCAGTTAGGGTGGGGGGTTCTCAGCAGGGGGAAGTTAGGGGACAAGAAGCAGGGGGGGTTGGGGTTCTGAGGGGGGCAGTCAGGGGGTTGGAAGTGGAAGGGAGTGGATGGGGGCAGGACTAGGGTGGGGCTTCCCTCCCCTCCCCAATGTCTTCTTTTTTGATTGTGGAAATATGGTAACCCTACAGCAGAGGAAGCACGTGCCTGGGGCGGCACATGCTAAGGGGCGGCATTCCATCCATTCTTGGGGCAGCACAGTCCAAGCGTTTTTTCTTTGTTGTTGTTGTTCCTTGGGGCAGCAAAAATGGTAGAGCCAGTCCTGTCTGTACAATCTAAATATAGGACAAGAGATGGTAAGTTCTTTGGGGCAGGGACTCTCCTTTTGTTCTGTGCCTGTAAAGCACATAGCACAATGGCACCCTGCCCATGACCAGGCTCCTAGGTGCTACGATAACACAACTAACACACAATCTCAAATCACTGTGCTGCTGGAAGCGCTATCTTTTGGATGAGATATAACCAGCAGCTCTGTGGTCAGGACTCATCGCATAATGGAATCATATGACTGTATAAATAAAAATGGTATCGCATTGCATAAATCAGCAGGAAAAAGGCCATTGCCCAACTACCTTCTGGCTTCCCATGTGGTCCCACTCGCCATTTTACATTCTTTCTCCACTATAGCCAATTTTGGTTGGGTATATTCCTGGAGGTTTCATCACATGACATAATCTTTAATTAAAGATTCATCTTTAATTCCTGGAAACTCCAGCGCAATCCTGGAGAGTTGGCAACCCTAATTCTCCACATCTGAGCGTTTTCCATGTTTTACTCACAACGGGGAGTTCAGGGCACTTCCTGCACCTGTTCCTGCACTGCTGCCCTTAACAGGGCAGAGTGCAAGGCCGTGAAGGGGAGGCTCTTTGCAACTGAGGGCAGCTAAATGACTCTGCTCCCATCAGGTCTCCTTTTAAAGGTAACAGGGGCAAATGAGGCTGAACTTCTGTCTTACCAGAGTGAAAGGGGAGGCTTGCAGGAGGAGGCAGCTGGCATCCAGGGCTCCTAAACCAGAAAGTGGTAAAGTGCCATTCTCAACATGAAAGACAGCGCTGGCATTCCTCTGCTGCACTGCAAGCCAATACTATGAACTAGTGAGATATTTCTACTTTGTGGTGCATTTAAAAAAAATACTTCAAGAAAAATTAAGGCTTACTGAGCTTGTAATCAGTTTAGATCGCCACAAATGCTGACTAATAGCCTTGATTAAAATCCTAGGGCTTTTTTTGTTTGTTTGCATAAGGAAGAGTTAATTCTAGTTCAGTTAATTACCTGTGCTTACATCAATTCCCCCTGCAGTTTTAACAGTGCATAGTGCCTTTCTTTACTTCTTGTCTTAATCTGTTGCTGTGTACAAATATACTGTGGCCCCATCCATCCCAGACCACAGGAGGGTGAAGTAAATTCCTGTCTGACCGGTAGCTAGTTTCCAGGGGAGTTGTGGTAAAGTTGTAAAGTGGCTCGAAATTGTTGGATGAAAGGTACTATAGAAGGGCAAAGTATATTCCCTAACACCATGACCTGATTTTGTCTTCTTCCATTTTTCAGATGTTGAGATTTATAGTGTGTAGCTGCTAGGACTTCTTTTCCGAGGAATGCATGTTTAAATGGGAATTCTCAATCCTGCTGCAGTAGCAGCAGCCATTTTATGTTCGGGTACAGCATTTTAAAGAAGAGGTGTATACACACACTCAGGTACAGCATTCTAAAGAGGAGGCACACACACACAAACACAGTGTGTGGTCTCTGAAGACCATGTCCCTTTTATTTTGTTTTATTATACTGTTTAAATATAAACCAAAGGTCATTCTGACAGAAAAGATTTGGTTTCTCTTTGTATATGGAAACATATAACATTATGTTTATAGGGGTGAACAGTGTTGAAATGTTAAAGGACAGATCTCTTTTAAACACCAGCAAACTATCTCAGTGGGGAGAAGCGCTTCATTCCCCTACAACACCTTTCACTGTGCACCAACAGGACGAGCCAAGACAGCAGAGCTCTGGGAATTTTGGAGGCAGGTGAGCTGCTGCTGTTGCCGCAGAGTTGGCCGTACTTCTGTGGGCTGCATGAGAACAGCAGTTGTGTTATTCTGTGAACTTTTGCAGTCACAAAGTGGTGAGTTTCAGAAACGTGAGGTGTGAAGTTTGGAGAAAACAACAACAATAATGATGATTAATGGCACTTTACCAGCTAATGCACTGTTCAAACCGCAATTAATCCTCACAGGATGCCTGTTAGATACGTGGTCCACTATTATTATCCCCATTTCACGGACAGGGAAATTGTGGAAAGGAAATTAAATGTAACGCAGAGGAAGTTAGTGGCAGAGTGAGGATTAGCATTCAGGATCTTCTGAATCCCAAACTACCACTAATTCCTCCCCTGAGTATGTTAGAACAAAATTTGACCACAAAATTAATTTGACCATATAATATCTTATGCCAGTTGGTGACCTTTATGATGAAGGTTATAGATCTATTCTGTTCCCTATACACAACTTCTCTCTCTCAGACAAGTGGGAAACATTTTTAGATCTCCTCCTGACATCCCCTCTTTCAATTACAGTACACAGAAATCTTCTCTCTCAGTGCTGTTGTGGGGATTTACCAAAACCCAGGCTTAAAATATCAAAGCTGCCCAACACTGCTGCTGCTCTGTTCACCTGTAAAGAAGCTGTTTTATACACGTAAGAGTACAGGTCGCTACACAAAACAGAGTTGGATGTATCACACTGCCACACAAACTCATTTCAAATACTGTATTCCATCAGTGTGTTTTGCAGTTGAACTCTGTACATGGGTAGCTAGCTTTAAAAGCAACATCTTTTATTACATATTTAATTCAATTCAAAATAAAAATTGTATGTGTTTGCAGAATGAAAACCACAGATGGTTTCCTTTCTAGCCTTCTCCATCTCAACCCCCCTCTCCCACAAAAAAATTCCCAACCTAACCAGCAACTGGCATTTATTAAACAGACTACATATGTGAAACAGAAATGGCTACTTCTGACTGTTCACTGGGTGGTGAGACTGTGGCACATTGTTGCCGGCCAAAGACCATTTATATTTCTAAGATGAGAAATATTTGAAAAATCCCCGTATACATGTGTCCCATATGTAGCGCTGCTTGGTAAAGCAAAAGTGAAACCTGAACTGTAAAAACAACCAATTCAGAAGTTAAGGCATAACACTTAAATGATAGTAAAATGAAATCAATAGAAGTTTGAGATGCATTGGAAATTCTTATACGCAAATTAGATTTTTGACTCAGTAGATTATGACTCCATTGAAGGAGGAGGCATATGAAGGTTAAAACAAGCGGAGGATCAGAATGTCAGGACTCTGGGGCATGGAAGAAGCCACTAAAAGAAAAATAAATCAGATCTTGAGAAGGAGAGAGAGGCGTGGGACTCAAGTTCTAATCTCCTCTCTAACACTGACTTTATTTTTAGCTTTGGGCAACTCACCTGAATTGTCTGCCTCAGTCTTCCTAGCTGTCCAAGAGGGATAATATGCCCCTACTTTTCTGGGGTGTTTTGAGAATTAATTAATATTTATTTGATTAATATGCTTTGAAGTATAAACATGCTATATCATTCTATGCAGTGCTGATTTAAACAATATATTCATGCACATATGTACAAATGCATAGACATTCCAAAATACAGTACATACAGTGAGTATTGCCAACACTAAGCATAAAAAAAATATGACTCAGACCCCAAATAATGAGGAGATTGGCCTAAATAATCATGAAATTTTGAAAAATAATTCTTTATTTGTCTTTTGGATTTGGAAACTTTGGAGTTCATATTTTCAAGATTTTCTTTGCAGCCAAGGGGACAGAAACTTTTTTTTTAAATGAAACTAGAGATTCTCAAAAAATAACCAGGAGTTGAGGCTTTGAGAAAAATATCACAAGACTTGCAATAAAATTATGAGAGTTGGCAACCCAGGGAAGGACTGTTGATGTGACTCAAATAACGTACATATCATCCCATTCCAAAATGGGTCTATAGGTATCGTATCATCCCCCGGGGGTGATTTTATGAATAGATATTCATGAGAAAAACCAGCAAAAGATAAGGAAATTCATAATGCATTATGTTTAAACAATTGTGAAGTTGAGGCAAACTGACAAAAGGCCAATCTCTAAAAGAAAACAGGAAGAGAAAAGACTTTTGCAGGATCTCCTGAAAACAGCAATGCCTCTTCCTGTTGTGGCTCTAGCTCCAGTCAGGAATTACAATCCAATCCAGGTTTTCCAGGTGACAGCAGTCTAAAGATTGCAGGAGCTGCCACTGGTGCTGATATTCAGCAGGTTGTTCTACAACAACTCCTCCAGAGACCAAAAAAACCCAAAACAAAACCCAACAATTGCACTGTCTCATCTGATCTCAACCCTTAGGACTGGGCAAAAGTGTCACAGTCCCATCGGGGAAATGATGAATGCTAGGACTTGATGCAGAGTAATGCAGCTCAGATTTCTGTCAGAGAGCAGCCGAAGGACCAGATAAGCGATCATTTACCTACTAGCAAAACGCACTTTGGCATGAGAAAAAAAAAAAAACTGACCAGAAACCTTGAACCGAGACCCGAAGAAGATCTCTGTGTCGCTGGAAAGCTTGTCTCTCTCACCAACAGAAGTTGGTCCAATAGAAGGTATTACCTCACCCACCTTGTCTCTCCGTGGATTTCTATGACCTTTCTAGGAGATGAAGAAAAGATCACACAATACTTACAAAAGCTACAGTGTCCAACTTCTAAAATTCCAGTTTATGAATTCCCCAAAGAGGAGCAGGAGCTGGGTATGACCACTGGACTAGTTGCTATCTGTGACTGAGTGCTGGGCACATAGATAAGGTGGAGTGTTTCACCTTTCACAATAGCTCAGCTGTTCTCAAACTGTGGTTTGGGACCCCATTTTAATGGGGTTGCCAGGGACAGCATTAGACTTGCTGGGATCCAGGACTAAAGCTGAAGCCCAAGCTCCAACCCCATCCAGGGCAGCGGGGCTGGGGCTGGGGCTTCACCCCCTCCCTGCCCCAACCATGTAATAATTTTGTTGTCAGAAGGGGGTCAGTGGTGCAATGAAGTTTGAGAACTTCTGCAAATAGCTAATGAAAAGCTTGTGCCAGATCCCCCAACTTGGGGAAGTCAGTGGAGCTATGCCAATTTACACCAGCTAAGGACATAGCCCTGTGTGTGACCTAATTATATTCATCACCTACTCCTCTGAGAATAGATATTAGTTACACATTTCAGACCATCTCCTGTAAGTTTTACCCCTGCCAGCTGTTCAATATGAAATGAGGGAAATATGGGGGCAAATCTTGATACTATGTTGGCTTTCACCAGCTGAGGGAGCTGGCATTTTTAAAATGTATTTTTTTAATCATTTATTTATATTGGGAACTAAGCAGAATGCTTAGTTGAATTTATTCAAACAAACAAAAATTACAACTTAAAAATCAAAAGCAGCATTGTAGAGAGTTCATTTTCATCTGAAAATACCACTATAAAGATCATGCTCCTGAGTATTTCTTTAAGAGTCACTCACTGAAAGCAAAACATTGCACATCTACAGATACAGTGGTAGGAATTTTCCATTCTTGCTACATCCACTAAAGTCCTTTATATTAAGGGAGAGGCCGTTTGGAGGCATGCTAATCCTGCTAGTAGGCAACAGTTTTAAAACCTCAAATATGTTCCTCAGAAGCTCCCATTCCTCATGCTGGGAGAACCAAGAAACAGTTACTGTGACAGCCCAACATGCAAACTCCACTGCTGTTCCTGTCGCATCTCAAGACTCATTTGCTAATGTGAGCAAAACTTTCAGATCTATGTACAAGTGTTGCCAACTCTTGTAATTTTAATCAAGATTTTTTTGGATTTTTGGTGTTTTTTCTTAAAGCACCATCTCCTGGAGTCATGTGATTACACAAGAACCTCTGTTTTAAATAGCAGTAAATTCCTAGTCCTCTTTTCCTTTAAGAAGAAGCTTTAAAATATGAGCCTTAGAAACCAGAAGGCAAATAAAAAAAAGTCAACGTTTATTATTTCAACATCTTGTGGTTTTCAAGCCAATCTCGAGTAGTTTTTTGGGGCCTGACTCATGATTTTTGAACGCTTAGCATAGGCAATCCTGGGGTAGGTACCCCCATTTTCAGATCTATGTAAGTGTTTCAGTGGACACCGTAAGCAGAATATCTGAGCATGGGCCAAACATTAATTAAATGATCTTCACCACAATATTATTCTCCAGATTATTCAGATGAGGCATTGAGGTACAAGAAGAGTAAGTGATTTGCCCAGAGTCCCACAAGAAGTGGGTAGCAAAGAAATGTACTCAGACCCATTGGCTCCCAATCCAGTGCCTTATCCACAAGACCATTTTCCATTCCAGAATCTCAGGGAGGCAGATTAAACAAATCTACTTTTATTTGAGATACCCTAAAGAAGACAAAGTCAAAAGATCTCTTTTGAAATAGTTGCTTTCTTTACAGCAAATGAGTAAATATTCCTCACAGGTCCTTCTGGATCTACTTTTACATTCTAACAAATAGTTCATTATTATTAATGCAGCACAGGGCCACATTTTGCTAGGAGCTGTACAAACAAGCTAAAATTGTTCTTACGATAATTTCCTAAAAAAAGTAAGGACAATTGGAAATTGTCATTTATTCTAAATATGAACCCTCCTGAAGTCTTGTCACATAGCATGGGATGAGAAGTCTCTAGGAAAGAGGAAGGAGACACGCCGGACAGGCAGTCTAAAGAAAAGAACTAAAAAATTATATTGCGTTCATTCTTGTTTTATGGGCTTGGAAAGATTAAAGCCAGTAAAGGAATGTGAAACACATACACACTCCCTCCCTTCCTTCTGCACCAAGAAATGAAAACCACTCAGCTCTGATTTTCCTATGTAATCAAATGAGTCATATTTAGCCATACATTAACATGATTAATACTGAAGAGCAAGCCGCTATTTTAAATTTGCCCCCTGGCAGTCACACACAGTTTTTTCCAGCACCCTTTATATAATTTTGCACAAACGAATCAACCTTCCTCCCCTCCACAAAGACACTAATAAGAGATGGCTTGTGCCAACAGACTCCGTTATTCTGAACCAATGCTCTTTTATTCACTTGACACACAAGGAAAGCTTGCTGAAAAACTGATTGCCCAAAACTTGAAATATAACAATTGTGAGTACTGCTGTGGAACCTCTTGGGAGATGTAGTTTGGGGGCCTCATAATCACACTCTCTTCTATGAGCCAGGCTCCTCAGCTGGACTTCATTTCCCTTGATGCACTGCTATTATGCGACTGTCATGATGGAGACCAGGGTGCTTCATGGGAGACATAATCCAATCAGGAGCCCTGCCTACAGAGAAGAATGAGGGCTTGAGGCCCCTGAACTACAGCTCCCTTGTGGTACCCTGCCTGCATTTCAGAAGCAAAATATTTTGGTTTTCAGCCAAAATATTTTGCAAAAAAAAATCTCAAAACTTTCCACAGGGGAAAAAAATTATTTCCCACCCAGTTCTAATTATCCATTGGTTATAGAAGAGCAGCAACTAGTACCTCCATCAGGGTCAGGCCCCATGAGCCGCTCAGTGCTGAACACACACACAGGAAGATGGGGTCCCTGCCTAGAGGAGCTTACAATCTAAAAATGCAGCACTGGCCACCGTGACACACGGGTGCTGGAAGAGGGATACAAGCAAATACATACATTTCTATATCCATATTATAATAAAATGCCAAATTGTCATTGGTGCCACAGCATTGCCATCATAAATTGGCTGTTTTTTTTACAGGCATTATAGCCATGGTGTGTCTTGAACAGAGCTTGGGAGCAGCAAAGGATTGAGTACTGATAGATCAATCAAGGGAGGATGTTCTATGCTAAGGAGCAGCATGGAAGCCGACACAAAGACATTTGTAGGAGAAGCCTGGATCCCTATGAAAAACAGACAGACTAGGCTACCATTGTTGACAGAGCAGAAGAGCAGGGGACACCACGATGAGAAACAAGAGCACATAAGCAGCAAGGGTAGAGCCGCAAAGGGGAGGACAAGAAGTGTGAATCTGAAGCGGTGGAGCAGAGGTAGCCAGTGGGGATATTCGAAGATGAAGTGAGGTGGACAGAGCAATGGGTAAAGAAGACATGGTTTGTATAGATTGAGTAGGGATGATATGGGTGTTAGGGAGGCCAAAGAGGAGAAGGTTATAATAGTCAAAATGGAAGTTGAGGGCCTGATGGAAGCTCTGACTGTCTGAAGAAAAAGAAGATGCAAGATTTGGACTCAGTCAAGACATGTGGGACAAGAAAGAGGAAGGAGTCAAAGATGATTCCCAAGTTGTGGGCTTGAGTGACAGCTGGTACAATCGACAGTGAGAGAAGACAGGGGAAGCTGGAAGCAGTGGAGAAGAGACCCATCACATTCCTTCATGGATGAGGTAAAGAGTACAGCTGTCATAAGACAGTGGCTACACAGATAGTGGAGGCAGGGGCAGGTGGGAGAAGGGGCAAGAAGGGATCCAGGCTTCTGTAAGAACCAGATAGGAGGGAAATGAGGAGAACATAGATGGCAGTGATAACTTCATAGAGACTGAGTGATTATTCCAGAGGGAACAAGAAAGAGAGAGAGTAGGGAGCAGCAGGAACTGAGGGACCCACAGGGTGGAAGTTTTGGGAGGAGAAGGTGGAGCAGGGTTGGGTAAGATGTCACCACAGCTAAGGAGAGGAAGAGAGAGGAAGTGGAGATGAGAGTCAGATATGGGGAGGGGATAAGGTGGGGCTGGTGGAAGGAGGAAACAAAGAGATGGGAGATGTAAGGAGGAGAAGAGGAGACCATAGCCCAGAGAAGTAGTGAGGAGAGAGACAAGGATAAGTTAAGGGGAGACCATAAGATATGTAACAGCAAGTGAGGTAGGCGGTGAATCAGTGAGGCAGTCAATAATCAGTTAATTAAGAGCATATTAAATAGGGAATAAATGAAGAGAAATTCTAGTAGGGTGGGGAACAAACTACAGAAAATGAAGATTAGTTGGGTTGCTTGTTCAAACCCAGCCTTGGCACAGCCCACTGTTAAGCAGCAACAAATCCATGGATCAACCCGTCAAGAAAACAACCCATCAAGAAAAACAGAAGATCTAGAGAAGGGATGGGAAACTGATGCCACAGAGGTCTGCCCCATCCAGGGACAGGAGTTTTCTCTGAGATTCCCTATAAAGCCCCATGTATTGATTCTGTGGAAGGGAAGGAGAAAGCGCAGTGAACATTGGGGAAAATAGGAGAACACACTAAAGTGAATTTCAAAAATAGGTGCCTTTTAGAAGAGACGAGTTTCTGTCCCACAAACATGGCTACTTTCCACGTTGGGTCATAAGTGACCTTGGCTTCTGCTTGAGCCTGGTATGAACTTCAGTTTGTAATTCTGACATTTGGGCAGTGTTGGTTTGTAAAAGGACACGTGATCAATGCTGTTTGCTGCCAGCTAACTCTCTCTAAATATTGTTGTAGTCCTTGTAACGCTAGTAAAAACACTAGAGCTTTCCCCTTCCCCCAGGGGAACATTCAATGTTAATTTTCTTCCCCCTGCAGTGGCTTTACAGTCCAGAGGTCCCCTGGGTTATGTGGGACCAGACCTACAAGTCCTCCCCTGGCTGCCCTCCTGACAGAGCCCTGTCAGAAAAGCAGTGACCCAATAGGCCTCCTGCTCACAGCCTTATCCATCACCAACACCCGTGACCAACATGAACCATGCACGAGATGGCAGCGTTGCTGGGGTTTCCATACTGAAAACAAGACAACTGTTTGGGGTGGTGGTGGGGGAGGGCGGAGGACAGAAAAAAAATCTATATTCCATACAAAGATGTGCCGAGAGCAAACAAACTCTTTCCTGTCAGCTTAAGTTAGACAAAGAGAGATGTAGACACTGAACGTGACAGTGTAAGTAGGGCCTGAGGACCATCCTAGCAATGGAAAGCCCTAAATTAATTATCAGATTCCATTTGGCTAGAATAAAACCAAACAGAAGCTGGTATTTTACTGAGATCTGTCTTAAGTCCCACCTGATTTTTCTGTCAAATAGCTAAAAAAAAAAGGAGAGCAAAGAAAACATGTTCACATTTGGACAGAAACAGGAAATATGACATCAACGAAAACCTTAACCTAAGAGAGGCTGCCACCTTTCCTCAATGGGCCCTCCTAACAGCAAATCACTTAGTACATTGTCAGCCTAGATGAAATTAAAATATAAAAACAAACAAAAACTTTTCCTTCCACTCATTTAACTGAGACTTGGGGTACATCTTCACTGAGGGGCTCGCCTGATCAGCACCTGGGTTAGCCTACCCAGACACGAGTGGTCGTGCTGCAAAACCATACTCCAGTTATTGTGTCTTCACTGGTGCTGTGTTCCCTTGTGTGTGTTGCTAGAACTTCTGGGGGCATATCCATAGTTCTATGTCCTGCAGTAAGCTGAGCCACTATACAAAGCTATCCCAGTGAATTGTGGGAAAACGTGTGTATCCTTCTGAGCACATGTGGGAAATCATGGGAAAGTACTGGAGGACATTAAGCACTTGATAGTTAGCCTGTGTCCTCACTGAAAAATGGGTGGGTTGCCAGGCCAAGTGAAAGCAGAACCCAGGTTCTAACAGCTCCACCCCAACTGGGCTAGCTAGCCTGGGATAAAAGCACCACAAAATCTGGGTAAGAGAGTTTTGTACAGGGACAGGAGGGGGATCAGGGGCAGCACACGAATAAAAACCTGGGCTAACTCTGCAGTGAAGACATACCAACACTATGTGTTGGAGAGGCAGTGAGCGGCAGGAGAGGAGGGTGGTGAGCAAGGGAGGGGTAATAGACATAGTGCCCAGTTTGTATGAATTCCTAACTGGTTTTTTTTCCTTTTATTTGAATAGTCATTGGTTGCTATCCCGGCTTGAAAACACACTCCCAACACCCTGCTCCACATATCTGTTATAATAGCATCATGCCATTTGAAATGTCATAAATCGCACTCCTTTAATTGAGCTCAAAGTACACTTGAACCTCAGAGTTATGAACACCTTGGGAGTGGAGGTTGTTAGTAACTCTGAACAGTTCATAACTCTGAACAATATGTTATGGTTGTTCTTTCAAAATTTGCTACTTTCCCTTTTTTTTAGTAGTTTATATTTAACACAGTACTGTTCTGTATTTACTTTTTTTTTTTTGGTCTCTGCCTGATTGTGTACTTCTGGTTCCAAACGAGGTGTGTAGTGGACCCATCAGTTTGTAACTCTGGTGTTTCACTGTATTAGTTAACCCAAGAGAGAAATTTGTCAATAGTTCAAAATACAGTGCTTATACAGAGATGTCCCATCCCCCTGACACAGCACCCTTTTGCTGCAACTGTCTTGTGCGACAGTAGCCACATGCCCCATTAAAATGGTGCTATTCGAATTGTTTTTATTTTATACCAATATTTAAAATACAAGACGCCATCTGAAGCACCATGCATACAAAGTGTTCTTTCGCTGTATGCAGTTAAAACTACAGTTCAACTTCTTGGACTAGATCCTGACAGAGACAATAGGGAAAGAAACTTAAATGTGTAGAATGTAAAGGCTAAGATCTTACATACATAAGTGAGACAAGTAGGACATGGCCCTAAATGAGAATTCTAGTTATCTGCTTCTGGTAATGGAGGACAGTCTGGTGGCTAAAGCAAAGGAAAGGCAATTAAGCAATCTGGGTTCAATTCCTGCCTCACCACAGATTTCCTGTGTGACATTTGAGGTGTCCAATCTCTCTGTCTCAGCTCCCCATCTGTAAAATAAGGATGTATACTTCCACTATGTGTCTGTTTAGATTGCAAACTCTTTGAACCAGGAATGTGCCTTTCTAGGAAAAACTCAAATTCCTACAAATGGGTTTAGTAAAAAAGAATGTCACATTTTTAAGATTTGATGATATTTTGTGAACAGGACTAGAAATGGGTGACTCATCTCTATTATAAAAGTGAGCATCCAAGCTCTTTAGTGATACAACATCCATTCTAGCCTGGATGTTTCATGAGATAATCCAGTTTTAAGTGTCACCAGTCCAGAACCGCATATATTAAGTTCCAGACCAGTGTAATTTTCATTCCTTGCTCTGACTTGATTCAGGCTGCCACAGATGAGGCTTGCAGAAGAGAAAAACGTGTTTTTGCGGTGGGTTATTTTATTAGAAAATGGTGTGTTGCCTGAAAACAGCATGACGGAATTGAAATATTAAAAGTAGTTCTTGCAGAGTTAGATTACAGTGGGCAGGGTGCAGGAGAGAAGGTCAGAGTTGCAGACTATTCCACTGCTGCACAGACCGTAGGATTTTATTCCATGGTAATCATGACCATGTGTGGTATAAATATCTCTCACACACACACACTCCCCACATCTTGAACTGTACATAAAGGCATTAAAACAGTGAATGGTAACACATGGAGTAAAAACAAACAAACAAGCCTCTACCATCTTTATGAAATGTGATAGGTAACGCAGAATACAAGTGAGGAGGGAAACGACATGCATACAGAAGGATTGAAATTGATATGTTTAAATGAAGAACGCGTTTACACTTGAAAGCAAGGGGAGTATTTATGTACAAGTCGATTTAAACCTAGAACAAGTTATACAATATACAGGACGTAATGGCAATCAGCTTGATAAAATAAACCAGAGGGTACGTTAAGCTTAGGCGTGTAAAACAATAATACATCATAATGGAAGCAAACAGGTACACCTCTACCCCGATATAACGCAACCCGATATAACACGAATTCGGATATAACGTGGTAAAGCAGCGCTCTGGTGGGGCGGGGCTGCGCACTCGGGTGGATCAAAGCAAGTTCGACCTGTACGATTTTTTGGCTCCCGAGGACAGCGTTATATCGAGGTAGAGGTGTATTTGGATTAAAAACGATGCAAAAAGGAAGATAAGCCATCTATCACCTACCCTGGGGAAAATATGAATGAGATCATACTCAAAATTTTAGCTATTTGGAAACAGAAACCAGGTGAACCATTTGTATAGTAAGACTGATCTCACTTTCTTTAATGAAAATGTGAGCTTATACTGTCCAATTTCTACCAGCTGTAACGTGATGTCTGATTGTTTGTATCTGCTGCAGGAGAGGGCAGGGGAACTAGCAATCAGTGACTCTCATTAAGAATCGGGTTAATTTACAGTGGTGGGGAGGGAGAAGAGGTGCACAGCTGACTGGCCAAACCATCTGGTGCAGCTCTGTATTCCGAGTACAGACTGTACTATCCTTCACTGAAACAACAAACCACACACTAGACATTGTTTTTTCTAATCGCTTAATGGGACGCAGACAGCTTGAAAATCAATGCAGCTTGAAAATCACATCTTTTGTACCTTCTACAGTTACCTAAGATCATTGTAACTGAAGGCTTGGGAACAGGGCAGAGGGAGATTTTTATCCATTTGTACTGTTTGTTTGCTTTGTACCTTTATTAGACAGCACTTTGTGTATAGTCAGTTTCATGGTATAGTCGTGCCTGGTCTATACTAGAAAAGGTTTACTGGTATAGCTATAAAACCCTACTAGAGCAGACGCATCTTATACTAACAAAAGAGTGCTTTTGCTGATATAGCTTATATCAGTTCCCCCAACAAAATAAGCTATACCGTCAAAAACATTTTTTTTTTTTTGCCGGTATAAATGCATCTACAAAAGGGCTTTTGCTGATATAAAAAGGCCATATGACCATCACACTTCTAAGGACATTACTATATTGGCAAAAGTTTCTAGTATAGACTTGGCCTATGTCCCCTTCCCTTTGCTAAAAAAAAAGACACTTATAAATATCAAGTTTCAGAGGGGTAGCCGTGTTAGTCTGAATCTGTAAAAAGCAACAGAGAGTCCTGTGGCACCTTTAAGACTAACAGAAGTATTGGGAGCATAAGCTTTCGTGGGTAAGAACCTCACTTCTTCAGATGCAAGTAGATCTTCTGACCTTCTCTCCTGCACCCTGCCTACTTGCATCTGAAGAAGTGAGGTTCTTACTCACGAAAGCTTATGCTCCCAATACTTCTGTTAGTCTTAAAGGTGCCACAGGACTCTCTGTTGCTTTATAAATATCAATATGTGAGCAGAAAGACCCATTACACATTTTGTAAAGGAATTTAATTAAATAGGTTTCTCATAGCATGTCCATCAAGAACTGGAATTTCCTGCAATTAGCCAATTAAAAAAAATCACGTTGACTGTGTCCCTTTACATGCTACAAACAGGTTTGGTTGCGTTTCTGTTTCTGGACCTTTTGTTCAATCAAGGAAGAAAATTAACTGGCCAGACTTGTTCTAATGAAAATGAAAGGTCCACAAAAGGAAGCTCATTTATTTTTGCTGGAGAAAGAAACAAACAAAGACAGACACACTGACCAACCAAGTCAGGTTGTTGGCCAAATCAATTATTTGTCTCTACCAGCCATTTAACTGCACATTTGTTCCTGTAACAAAAAGGAGTGCCTTGCTAGCCCAGTAACTTGGCAGACAGGCAATGTATCTGGGGTCATCCTCAGGGCTGGGCATTCCAGGCACTAGTGATTTTTCCCCTTTTCCTTCTTCACTAAGCTTTAGGCAAGACACAGAGAAACTCTGGTTGAGGAAATCATCAGGACACTTAACATTCCTGCAGGCACATGCCTTCACCTCTTCTAACAATTATTTGGCTACCCAAAACACTACAGTATTCTTTAAAAAGAATTTCAACACAATTCTATTCTCTCATTCTGCTTAAAAAGAATGAGTTGGGTGCTTTTAGGCCTACTCTCTTCTTAAATTCTCACCAAACAACCTGAATTAAATGACTCAGGGGATAAATTTTTTTATACAATTGCTGGGGAATAAACTCCTGAATGTCTACAGTAATTTGCCCAACAATAGTTTATGGCTGGAGAGAAAAGGACTCAAGTAAGAGCATCAGAATAAAGGACTATAATTTATTTTTAGATGCTCCATTATCTAAATCAGAACTATGCAAAGCACAGATAAAGGAGGACTGAAGAGTAGGACAAGATCCTACTGGACATACTCAACAGTTCCCCTTGATTTATTATCTCGCTTCCAGAGAACGTACTTCACTAGTGCTGCTGCTATAGAAACAAACCTATAGTGGGATGAGTGTCTGTGTTAGCATTGCTTGCTGAAAGAGCTTTCTCCATTGCAAATTATTAGTTATTATTATTGGCCAATCTGTGCAAGGGAGAAGTATATTAAAATAAAATATAAACTTGTGAAAAATGTCAAAGACCTGTAAGGATTTGTGACAGAAACACAGAAAATGTTACAGTTATTCTCAGAAGAGAAAGGGACATTTAGGTGTTTAGAGATGCAGATAGGCCCCCGGTGGGATTTTCTGTGGGCACCTAAATACCTTTAACAATCTGGCCCACAGATATTGGGCTTCCACACTTTCAGAAATATTTCTGGGCTGCAAACTTAAGCAACACAGAACAATAGAAATTACAATAGTCACTGAATTTGGGTGGGGAAAAAAGACTGTCCAGTTTCCAGCCCTGCTCATTCAAAGATGTGTCTATGACACTAAGAGCTAGTCTCAGTGCAGTCACTGTAACTAGTAACAGAGTGGAATCCTGGTCCCATTGACACCCAAGGTAGAACTCCCATTGTCTTCACTTGGACCAATATTTCAGCACAGTGCATAAAGTTAAGCATGCATATAAATCTTTGTGGGATTAACACCTAGATGATATTTATTGGCTCGTTGACTGAATTTTCCCTTGGGCCCTGATTCAGCAAAGCACTGAAGTCCTTGCTTATTCAATAAAAACCTTAAAAACTTACTTAAATATAACATGTGCTTTGCTGAACAGAGGCCTTTAATAGTATCCCTTAATTAGGACAACACCAGGGATATGAACTTAAATAAAAAAGAAAATGGGAACACTACAGAAGGGAAATCTAATTACCCTGGTTACTGAATGTAACACTTTTGCTCCAGAGGTTTTAGGAAACGGGGAAAGGCATTTAGTAAAAAGTATCATTAAATATTACCATACCCTCAATTTAAAATAGGAAGCAGAAAACTGTGTATGTTTATATTTCCAGTAGCGGTGGTCAAAAAGATTTAAATTTTTTTTGACTAATAAAAGGTAAATTTTGTGTGAAAATTTTCACACAAAAAAATCTTCCTATTTTCCAACCAGCACTAATTCCAGTAATATAGTTTTGTCACTAAGAAAAGAAGCCAAACAACCCATGCAATAACTAATTTAAAGGCTGTCTTATTTCTGGACTCTCATTGGAAAGGAATTTCAAGTAGTGTACATTACAGCTCCGGGTGAGTTTGACCCAGGTCGCTATATTGGACCCAACCTTCGGCTCCCACGTGTTTCCAAAGCTTACTGGGTCTGAACAGCATCCAGGCACTATCTGTAAGTCCAGCTTTTCTAGCTCACTTCCAGGATAAAAGACCCTCTGTCTAGTATCCCCATGGTCCAGCTGCATTATGCCCCAAAACTATTGGAAGCCCCCCAAATCCTCCCTCCCCAGAGCTCCAACTTTGTGATTTGCTCTGGTTGACAATTTAACCCTTCTGGAACTACGTGACAATTAAAGTTGGTAACACAGAGTTTACAAAGGAACTTCTTAACCACATATGGGGGGAGGGATAGCTCAGTGGTTTGAGCATTGGCCTGCTAAATCCAGGGTTGTGAGTTCAATCCTTGAGGGAGCCACTTAGGGATCTGGGGCAAAATCAGTACTTGGTCCTGCTAGTGAAGGCAGGGGGCTGGACTCGATGACCTTTTGAGGTCCCTTCCAGTTCTAGGAGATGGGATATCTCCATTAATTTATTTATTTATATACCCTCTTCACAGACAAAGCACAAGAGTTACAAATCTAAGAAAAAACATCTGCATGCAAAACCCCTCCTTCCAGTGTCCCTCACCACTCTGAAGCTTTTTAGTTTTGTTTAGTATCCTTTCAGGCTCCTAGGTCTCTCCTGCATTCCAGTCCTCCTGCTGCCAGCTGATGGATGGCCGGTGAAAAGCTCCCCTATCCTCTCTCAAGAAGATCCATTCTTTAAATAGAGTTCTGGCTTCTGTCACCCCTACCCTGGGTCCAAATTGGGAAAACTACTTCCCACAGACTGCTGCCAGCCTATTGTTCTAGGACCATCAGGGTTTATGACTCTCAGTGGCTTGCCATTGTTAGCCCCTCTGCTAGATGTAGGGACTTCTGCTAACACTTCTTGGGTGTCCTAGCTCAAGACAGAGGCTGAAGTGCAAAAGTGAAGGGACACAGTACAGATTACAATCAAAATGGCATTCACAAAAGAGAATGGACTTTGCAAACTGATAGATACATTCTGACATACTCATTCATCACAGTGTGCATATAAGTATTTATATAGTTTGAATAAAATTAACAAAATAAGCTCTAAAGATAAATGGGGGGGGGAGTTTTTGGCTTCCAAATGAAAGAGGAAGGGAATGAAATCCTAACATACACCAAGAGCAATGCGCCATTCTCTTACATGTGATGGAAACTCAATTATTACGCCACTTCTATTACACTGCTCTACAGCCAAAATGCTTCTGAAATAAATGTAGTCAAACTTTACTAATTCTGCGTCACTGAGAACGAAAATGATGCTTAAAATTGTTGATTGGCTCTAGTTTTCAAGATATGCTATTGGGTCAGTATATATGACCCTTGACTTGGGAATGGCGGAGGATAAGTGAGTTATAAAGGGAAGGGATCTCAATTTAAACCAGAAATGACTAAAATACATCTTTGACTGGATCTATGAATAAATCTATGACTGGGTTTGGACGGTACTTGCTTTTTAGGCAAAACAATGAATGATGCAATCTGAAGGTGGTATTACGTCATACATGATATGAATTGCATCATGTTATTCCTAGAAGTCATGGATGATGCAATCATAACGAAGCTTACATCACTCTGCTGAACAAATTGCCCTATATCAGCTCTAGAAATCATACAGTGTCGTGCTCTCTTATTTGTCAGTGTTTGATTTTGCAAAGCGACACATTTCTGTTTAGCCAAAGTAAGCAGAGATGCCTCGTACTTGTGTGAACAGTGCAGATAACTTCTGCTATGTTTGTGGTGAAGTGACTTTTGCATCACAAAAGCGCAGTATAACCACTATGGGTAAGAAAGCCTATCACCTTTATTTTGGCTGCAAAATTGGAGATCAGGACAAGAGGTGGGCCCCACACATATGCTGCAACACTTGTGCAACAAATCTTCGCCAGTGGTTGAACAGGAAAAGGAAATCGATGCCTTTCGCAGTGCCAATGATTTGGAGAGAGCCAACAGATCATACCAGCAATTGTTACTTCTGCATGGTGCCTCCAGTTGGGAAAGGCGTGTCAAAGAAGAAAAAGTGGACTGTGCATTATCCAAACATTCCATCAGCTATAAGCCCAGTACCCCACGGAGATGTAAAAACTTAAATATCTTAGAAACAGTAGCCAATCAGTTGTTTTAATTGTCATATTTAAATTCAGCACATCAAAATACATAATAAATAGCACATTTTATCTCTGAAGCAGACGACTTCTCAAAAATTGTAGACCAGTGTTATAACTCTGCAAGGCTGTGGTCCATGAAGTTACTGACACAAGCAATGCTGGAGATATTGCAATGGGGACAGAAATTTAGCGCTTAGAATTTGGTATTGCCTTAAGATGTAACATTTTTGGCAAAAAAATATGAACACTACCAAAAATATCTCTAGAATAAAAAATATTAACTTTTCCCCACAGGAGATAGTCTGAGGAATGGAATATGCCAGAAGCAGCAAATGGAAAAACACAGAGCTCGTAAAAATACTATTTCTAGCAGTGAAATATACTACAGTAAGAGTTTGGAAGTCAGTCTCCCCACTTTCCGTGGTCTGATCTCTTGGTCTTTAAAATCACTGGAATGACTACAGTTAACTGGGAGCTGGAACAGGTCCATACTGGCTAGCTATGCGGTATGTGGCATATTGTGGGAATGAAGCAAACTCAGGAACTTAAAAGCCATCTGTGTTGGCTCCTTTCTTATGTTTCATGGGAGAACATCCTCAAGCCTTGTGAAAGAGGAGGCAAGAAAAAAGGACAGACTGGCAATTTAAACTGAAATTGGACTATTTTAATTCAGTATTTCAAAAAGAGTAGTGAATTTGTGAGTGTCAGTGGAGTGGAGAATGGAACATTTCTTTAACTGTATATTTTACAATGTACATTACAAAAACTAGGTATTACAACATAGGACTCTTATATGTCATTTTATTATTTCCTTTCTTGGGGCCAGATTGCAACCTGGGCTGTGTCTTTTTAAGGACATAAGGAGGAGTAAGATTCCCTCTCATACATACACCTATATGACCTTCCTGGATCTTGGGTCTACACCCATAGCCCTAAGTGGATATTGTGTGTCTGCTACTTGCCTGAGCAGGCGGGTGGGGATTGAGGTGACCGTTGGTTCAGTTCTTGCATGTGTGAGCCAGCTCACCTGAACCAGCATGGAAGAGTGCTGTTAGTGGCCAATAGCAGATTGCTATCCCCTGGAGCAAGAGGGGAGCAGGGAGGGAATCATGTCATTCTGGAACAGGAAAAACCAGAAGCTCAGTGTTATACAGTGTGATTCTGCATACAGGACAGAAAAAATCTGCACATTTCGGGACTCTGTGTTACCTTCTTCATAAAGGAGAAGGATGGAAGTCTGCCTTAAGAGTTCAGTATTTATATAGTATTCAAACTATATAAATACAAGGACAACAGATAGTATAAAAGAGGTGGATAAGTGCAGGCCACGGAGTTCTACAGTACAACCTGTGACTTCCCTCATCTTCAATACTAAGGGACAGCTCAGAGAAATAAGTTCTATCATGCAAAGTTGGCTCATGATGCAAAATCAGATGCTGGCACTTGTAGATTCTGTAAGCTGCCCCTGTAGTGGAGATAAGAACAGCTACAATGTGCTCCATTTTAAGCACTTTATTTTTGGTCTTTGGGCTTCTGGCAAGGTACCAACGAGTCCTCTCAGTAACACAAAGTTTGCATGCCCCTGAATATAGAGATACCAAAATGGTTCTAAAAAGGTGAACTTGGACTAAACTGTGACCCAGGAAGCTGGTAGTGCCAACTTGTAAGAGGCACAGAGGGGACGTATAGGGATTACAGGATTCACACAACACACAGTCAACCTGTGGAACTCTTTGCCAGAGGATGTTGTGAAGGCCAAGCTATAACAGGGTTCAAAAAAAGAACTAGATATATTCATGGAGGATAGGTCCATCGATGGCTATTAGCCAGGATGGGCAGGGATGGTATCCCTAGCCTCTGTTTGCCAGAAGCTGGGAATGGGTGACAGGGAATGGATCACTTGATGATTACCTGTTCTGTTCATTCCCTCTGGGGCACCTGGCATTGGCCACTGTCAGAAGACAGGATACTGGGCTAGATGGACCTTTGGTCTGACCCAGTATGGACCTTCTTATGTTCAGGAATCTGAGTCTGGTGTGTACATTCTAGCTCACCAATAGAATGTCATATGAGGGCTCTAATAAAAGCCTATGTCACCCCGGTCATCAATACCCTTGTGAAATACAAGGACAGATACTACATGAGGAGCTATGTCTATATACTGAAAATATGCGGGGGGAGAGGAAGGCCCTTTCCTCGGGTAGACATCGAAGGTTTGCTCTACTATATTTGGGGAACAAAGAAGACACCCTGTCACCCTTCCACGAGGAATAAGCAGACAGCAAATTTGCTTCATGAAAAAGGGGGTTTCAGCCAGGCTTGGTTGAAAATACTGGAGAGAGCTTTGGGTGAGAAATTTCATTATACAGGAGGTTAAACTGTTAGTTAGGTTTAGTCTCTAGAAAGCACGTTATGATTTTTTTACATGTAACCATTTGTTTCTGATATTCTTACTCGCTATCACTAGAATCTCTATTATTTGATCATATATTTATAGTGAATATAAGATACGTTTATCTAAGCGTTGTGGTGTGAAGCAAAGGGGTGATCATGTGCTAAATCTTGCAAACTGGTATGTACTGTGACTTTGGGAACAGTGGGCCTGGTAATTCTATGTTCAGTGGATAAGGGGCTGGGCACTGCAGAGAATACTCCAATGATTTGGGGTTGGTGTGTGCCTGTTGCTACTTGTACAGAGAGAGAAAGACCTGGAGAGGCCTGGAAGGCAGCACTTGTGCTGCCAGAGGCTGGTGGTTTCAGGGATCTGCAGGCACAGACAAGACGGCTTCATGTTAAAGGTAGGTAATGGTGAGGTGTCTCATAACCAGGGATCCTAGTTTTCCATGATTAAAAAAACAATTCTCTGATTTAAAAAACACCTGCATTTTTCTGCAATTAAAATGAAATGATGAACTGTAGTTTCCCTAGCCGCCATATATATAAAGTATCAGTTGAACACAATGTTTTACTGAGATACAGTAGATCCCTGTTTATCCAAGCCTCCATTATCCAGCTCTCCATGTTAACCAAACCACCAGCTGCCTGGGGCTGACAGCGGCTGGGGTTCTGGCTGTCAGTCCTGGGTGGCTGGAGCTCCAGCTGTCAGCATCAGCCCCAGGTGGGGCAGACCGCCCGAGACCCTGCCACACAGGGCTGACCACGAGAGCCCCCGCCCCATCTGAAAATAAGGGATAGAAAGCTCTTTGCCAATTCTCCTGGATTATCCCAGTTTTTGATTATCCAGTCTGGCCCTGGTCCCAATTAGTTCAGATAAACGGGGTTCCACTGTAAATTTAAAGCGCATTCAAAAATCAACCACAAGAGGGGGAGGTTGCACGCATTGAATAAGTGACACTGGTACTTTCAGTAAAATTTAGTTATGTTTTTATTTTTTCACAAAATGTAAAAACTAAAGATTCTCTGTAAAAATGCAAATTCTGCATTTTTCCATGGGGAATGGATTTCTAGGACTCCGGCTCATAACCCTGGGTACCCCTGGGGAGGGTCAGAAAGACCCACAGGTGTTAACAGCAGTGAGTGAGAACACTGACAAACTGGACTATTTATTGAAGTACGCTAGACCCGAGTGAAATTGGCAAACCTAACTTCATTTTTTTTTTAAAAGGGTCAAGAGACAAGCCAGGAAATTATAGCGCAGCAGGGTTAACATCTGGCATGGGAAACCTTTAAGGGATGTGATATGAGAACACCTGGAAAGACAGTTTGATTAAGGATAGCCAGCATGGATTCAGACACAGGAGGTCATGCTTAACTAACCTGCTGGATATCTTTGAAGATAATACTGCCCCTGCAGATAAGGGAAATATGATGGATGGCATATAGTGTACTCAGATTAGATTTTCCAAACAACATTTGACAAGATTCAACATAAGAGATTAATAATGAAGGTAAATCATTATGGAATATGGGGTAAAAGAATGTGCTGGGCAGAACAATGGCTTATGAGCAAGAGACAAATTGCAGTAATAGATGGAAATTTTCCAAATTTCGAAAAGGGTTAATGAGTGGAGGGGTCAGTTTTATTTGAGGAGAGAGGTTATTATTTAAAAATTTTGCTGACAAGAATTTTCTCATGACCTATGTTTCAATTTGGCAAAGGTTTCTAATAGTTGAACTCCCTTACAAACTTTATTTCAGGGTCTCTTTTGTTCATAGTACAGCCTATACATTCTCACAAAAGTGCAAAAAATAAGGTCTGCGTCTACTGCTGCTACTCTGTGTTTGATACCAAAACAGGGAGCAGAGCAAAGGAGAAACAATGCAAGCAGGTCAAAAGGATTTGGCTCATTCAGATAGCAAGGCCGCAAGCTTATGGAAACTGCAGTTCAACCCAGAAAAATGCAAAATGAACTAATTTTGAAGCAAGGAATCAAAGTATAGATGCTAAATGCAAGAACCATCAGTAAATTGCAGAGCAGTGTTAAAAAACAGGATACAAAGTTGAATTAGCCGAGCTCTAGAATACAACAAAATGAGGTGACTGTTCGTTCATGAGACGGGGTCTAACAAATCCTTTGTGCTAGTCACTATACCACAGGAAGGATATTGTTGCCTTGAAGGGTGTAGCATAGGGCAAGAAAAAGTGAAACCAGATTCTTGACTATTTCAGGGTCTTAAATTATGAGGGTGAACCAAGAGTGTTATGCTTATTCACACTGGAAAAGAGATCACTTTGAGGTGAACTAATAGAGGATTTTCAACATCATGAAAGGGGGTGATTGACATAACCATTAGCCATTTTGGGGGGGGAGGAGCGGTAATGTAGAAACATAAGGGGCAAAACTTAAAAATAAAAGAATTGGGAGGAAATAGGGAAGTCATCAGACAGAACTGTTTCACTCACAGGGTAATAAACATGTGGAATAAGTTAGTGGGAAAGCGGCCGAAACAAAAGAATATAGACAAGTTCAAAAGGCACCTGGATTTGTTTCAGGAGAAAAAGGGGGGTCTAGGGATATTGTGGAAAAGCATAAAGTTGGGATTCAGGCACATTTTTAAAAGGCAAGCATGTCAGGCCAATTGTGTGCACATTCTTACGCGCTGTAAAGGAGAATTTTCTGTGCTGCTGCCACCGGGATACCAAGGCATGGTGACTAGGGAAAGAAAAGCGACACAGGGCTCTGCTCCCCTCCTGCTACTCTGGGCCAGGCCTTCTGAATTACACTAAAGAAAAATCCCTCCCCTACATGCTTTCCACCCCACTCCCCAGGCTAAAAAGAAGAAATAAATTAGCTTTGGAAATGTCACCTAATCCCACTGTCAGTGACTGCCTCCAGCATTCGTTAAACCTGCTGTTGCTGCCATTTGGCGCACACCACACCCAACACTAAGTTAGTTACAGGAGAAAAGGAGTGACAAGTGACAACTGCATTGTTACTTTCAATGGGAACCACCAGGATTCTCACTCTTAAACCCTGGATTTGTCATCACAGGCCATAGGAAAGATTTCCGACTATATCCCTGAGGTGCCTCACTCCCTCCTTTGGCACTGTTAACTAAGGAACCCGCCCGGTTATAAGAGAGCTCTCAGGCTGGCCTTACCTTTTCAGACCTAGGGAAGAATGGGAACTGATGAGCGGCTTGGCAAAGAGTGACAAGCAGCCGCCACATTCCAGTTATGTTAGCAGCTCCATTTGGAATCCACGCACTTCTTTCTCCTCCTTGAAGATCACATGGCTGTGATTTTAGAAACACCCAAGGTGGTCCTAAAACCAGAGGAATTTACCCTCCTGCCATAAAAAACACATTAAATTAGCATTCAAGATTGAATCGATAGCTTGATGGGCAAGCAGAGCATTGGGGGAGGAGGGCTAGAAGATGCAGAACCAGAGGTGGTGGAGGGAAGCACTAGGCCAGCAGACAGCAGAGACACACATAATTTGCCCAGAGGGCAGAGGAGTATGCTAACCAAATGTCCCCCCATACTCTTTTAAAAGTGTAGCATGCCCTTTCCCAGCAATTCCTGCAAGCAATATGGTTTGCTCTTTTGAGGAGGAGGGGGTGCTCTGGCTAGGTACTGCAGTCCTTATAGGACCGGGTGACACGATGCATCTCTAAGGGGACCATGACATGACATACCTGCACATTTACATGTCATGTGCCAATCTACAGTCATACAAATGTAGATTCATGTCAGGCTCCCACCGCATACTCACAATATCTCCCAGTAACATGTACTTTACCACCATGGCTTGTAGGGTCCCCCTGTGTGCTGCTGAGGACTCATTATACCAGCTGAAATAACCTGGCATCATGTAGTGATACAGGAATTGAGGGTAAGCAATGAGGAGTACTCATCAGCTATTTAATTTGAAGGTCATTGGCCAAATAGATTGCAAGAACACTAATACTCAATTATCCCTTTAGTCTTTATTGCATTTCTGTTAAATGTAGTGGAAAAAGTTACTGAGCATGTGCACTAAATAAAAATATCCACAAACACCTTAAGTCACTGGTCAGGTTCTACAAAAACAACAAGGAGTCTGGTGGCACCTTAAAAACTAACAGATTTATTTGGGCATAAGCTTTCGTGAGTAAAAACCTCACTTCTTCGGATGCATAGAGTGAAAGTTACAGATGCAGGCATTATATACTGACACATGGAGAGCAGGGAGTTACTTCGCAAGTGGAGAACCAGTGTTGACAGGGCCAATTCAATCAGGGTGGATGTAGTCCACTCCCAATAACAGATGAGGAGGTGTCAATTTCAGGAGAGGAAAAGCTGCTTCTGTAATGAGCCAGCCACTCCCAGTCCCTATTCAAGCCCAGATTAATGGTGTTGAATTTGCAAATGAATTTTAGTTCTGCTGTTTCTCTTTGAAGTCTGTTTCTGAAGTTTTTTTGTTCAATGATAGTGACTTTTAAATCTGTAATAGAATGACCAGGGAGATTGAAGTGTTCACTTACTGGCTTATGTATGTTGCCATTCCTGATGTCCGATTTGTGTCCATTTATTCTTTTGCCCGGTTTGGCCAATGTACATGGCAGAGGGGCATTGCTGGCACATGATGGCATATATCACATTAGTGGATGTGCAGGTGAATGAGCCCTTGATGGTGTGGTTGATGTGGTTGGATCCTCTGATGCTGTTGCCAGAGTAGATATGGGGACAGAGTAGGCAACGAGGTTTGCTACAGGGATAGGTTCCTGGGTTGGTGTTTCTGTGGTGTGGTGTGTAGTTGCTGGTGAGTATTTGCTTCAGGTTGGGGGGTTGTCTGTAAGCGAGGACTGGTCTGCCTCCCAAGGTCTGTGAGAGTGAGGGATCATTTTCCAGGATAGGTTGTAGATCGTGGATAATGCGCTGGAGAGGTTTTAGCTGGGGGCTGTATGTGATGGCCAGTGGTGTTCTGTTATTGTCCTTGTTGGGCCTGTCCTGTAGTAGGTGATTTCTGGGTACCCGTCTTGCTCTGTCAATCTGTTTCCTCACTTCCCCAGGTGGATATTGTAGTTTTACGAATGCTTGATAAAGATCTTGTAGGTGTTTGTCTCTGTCTGAGGGGTTGGAGCAAATTCGGTTGTATCTTAGGGCTTGGCTGTAGACAATGGATCGTGTGATGTGTCTTGGATGGAAGCTGGAGGCATGTAGGTACGTATAGCGGTCAGTAGGTTTCCGGTATAGGGTGGTGTTTATGTGACCATCACTTATTTGTACTGTAGTGTCCAGGAAGTGGATCTCTTGTGTGGACTGGTCCAGGCTGAGGTTGATGGTGGGGTGGAAATTGTTGAAGTCCAGGTGGAATTCTTCAAGGGCCTCCTTTCTGTGGGTCCATATGATGAAGATGTCATCAATGTAGCGCAAGTAGAGGAGGGGCACTAGGGGACGAGACCTGAGGAAGTGTTGTTCTAAGTCAGCCATAAAAATGTTGGCATACTGTGGGGCCATGTGGGTACCCATAGCAGTGCCACTGACTTGAAGGTATAAGTAGTCCCCAAATCTGAAGTGGTTGTGGGTGAGAACAAAGTCACAAAGCTCAGCCACTAGGCTTGCTGTGGCCTCATCAGGGATACTGTTCCTGACAGCTTGTAGTCCATCCTCATGTGGAATATTGGTGTAAAGTGCTTCTACATCCATGGTGGCCAGGATGGTGTTTTCAGGAAGAACATCAATGCATTGTAGTTTCCTCAGGAAGTCGGTGGTGTCCCGAAGATAGCTGGGAGTGCTGGTAGCATAGGGTCTGAGGAGAGAGTCCAAATAGCCAGATAATCCTGCTGTAAGAGTGCCAATGCCTGAGATGATGGGGCATCCAGGGTTTCCGGGTTTATGGATCTTGGGTAGCAGATAGAATACCCCTGGTCGGGATTCTGGTCAGGTTCTGATCACCTTGGTATGGATATAGAATCATAGAATATTAGGGTTGGAAGAGACCTCAGGAGGTCATCTAGTCCAATCCCCTGCTCAAAGCAGGACCAACACCAACTAAATCATCCCAGCCAGGGCTTTGTAAAGCTGGGCCTTAAAAACCTCTAAGGATGGAGATTCCACCACCTCCCTAGGTAACCCATTCCAGTGCTTCACCACCCTCCTAGTGAAATAGTTTTTCCTAATATCCAACCTAGACCTCCCCCACTGCAACTTAAGACCACTGCTTCTTGTTCTGTCATCTGCCACCCAGGGGTGAAAGTAAGTTAAAGGACTTACCGGTACACTGGAGTCCTGGGCAGGGGCGGGGCCTCAACCAGAAGAGGCGGAGCCTCGACCGGAAGAGGCAGGGCCTCTAAATCAAGATTTAAAGCCCTGGGGCTCCAGCTGTGGCTGGGAGCCCCAAGGCCTTTAAATCACCCCTGGAGCTACCAGCTGCAGAGGTGGCTGGGAGCCCCAGGACTCAGGGAAGATTTAAAGGGCCCAGGACTCTGGCCACTGCTACCGCAGCGGAGCTCGGGGCCCTTTAAAGCTCCAACGGAGCCCTGCCACTGCTACCCCGGGGCTCCGGCAGCTGGGCTCGGGCAGCGATTTAAAGGGCCCGGGACTCCGGCGGCAGGGAGCCCCTGGCCCTTTAAATCGCCACCCAAGCCCAGCTGCCAGAGCCCCAGGGTAGCAGCGGCAGGGCTCCCGTGGGTATTTAGAGGGCCAGGGGCTCCTGCCGCTGCAGGGAGCCCCGGCCCTTTAAAGCGCTACCCGAGCCCCGCTACCTGAGCCCCGGGTAGCGGTGGCAGGGCCCCGGCGGTGATTTAAAGGGCCCGGGGCTCCCTGCAGTGGCTGGAGCCCCAGGCCTTTTAAATCACCGCCGGGGCCCTGACATCGCTACCCCAGGGCTCCGGCAGCAGGGCTCAGGAGGTGATTTAAAGGGCCCTGGGCTCCAGCCACTACCAGGAGCCCCGGGGCCTTTTAATCACCAGCCTGGGGAAGCCGGTCAGGTCCAGCACAGCATACCGGCTCTTGCTGGTACACCGTACCGGCTTACTTTCACCTCTGCTGCCACCACTGAGAACAGCCAAACTCCATCCTCTTCAGAGCCCCCCTTCAGGTAGTTGAAGGCTGCTATCAAATCCCCCCTCACTCTTCTCTTCTGCAGACTAAATAACCCCAGTTCCCTCAGCCTCTCCTCGTAAGTCATGTGCCCCAGCCCCCTAATCATTTTCATTGCCCTCCACTGGACTCTCTCAAATTTGTCCACATCCCTTCTGTAGTGGGGGGAACCAAAACTGGACACAATACTCCAGGTGTGGCCTCACCAGTGCTGAATAGAGGGGAATAATCACTTCCCTCTATCTGCTGGCAATGCTCCTACTAATACAGCGCAATGTGCCGTTGACCTCCTTGGCAACAAGGGCACACTGTTGACTCATACACAGCTTCTCGTCCACTGTAATCCCCAGGTCCTTTTCTGCAGAACTGCCGCTTAGCCAGGCAGTCCCCAGCCTGTAGCGGTGCATGGGATTCTTCCTCCCTAAGTGCAGGACTCTGCACTTGTCCAGATATATCCAGAGTAACTCTACTGAAGTCAATGAAGCTGTTCTGGTGTAACTGAGACCAGACTCAGGCCTTTTCCATTAAGACAAAAAGGTTACAGATGGATTAGCAAGCATTTGTAACTACCTACATTTAGTCTGTCCTCTATAATTTTTTAAATGGCCAAATAAATGTTTTGTTTTGTTAAAAAATAGCTTCCAAGTTTAAAATTTAAATTCCCCATTTCAGCCTCAAGCTAATTTTTCTGGATGAAATAGGACACCCCCTGATATTAAGTAATTGTCATGAAAATACTAACAAGCCTTTAAGAGGAAATACAAAGTATTTCATGTAACTTAAAAGTAATTGTTGTATTCATTGTTATTTACAGTGCCATTCAGAAATTGCAAACATGAATGAATTTGAAACTGAAATCAGTTTGTTTACTACATATTTCCTCCCTCTGTTGCACAATACTCTGATTTGTTATTGAACAGACGACCACAAATGATGGGCTGCTGGCACGTATTTTATTTGTATTTATTTAGGGGGGAAAACCACATGAGAGAACTGATTAGAAAAATAAAGAGTTATATGGACATTGTAAATGAATACGGGGGGGGGGGGAAACAAGGGAGGTGAGATGTTGGTTCTGTCAACTCTGACAACACTGTTTTAGCCATCATGGCAATTACAGGTATGGGATTTGAAAAATTAAAGTGGAAAATGCAAATATGCTATCAAACAGGTCACTGTTCTTTGGGCATATCCCAGTTTAGCCAACACCACTCCCCTCAACATACCTCAAACCATGACTTCTCTTCCTCGGATGATCTTGTGGTTAAGGCACTGGGACTCAGAAGACCTGGACTCAATTTTCAGTTGTGCCACATACATCCTGTGTAACCTTAAGCAAATCACTTCATCATTCCATGCCTCAATTCCCCACAGGAAAATGGGGATAGTTGTACTTTCCATCCCTCACAGAACTAAGTGTTGAGAGTGTAAATTCATTAATGTTTGCAGTTTCTGAATGCCTCGAAGTGATGAAGGCCATAGAAATGTACAGACAGATCTAGACATCCACCTGTTTGTGTTAGTCTGAACATTCTGCAGCCTCTAGAGATGCATTAACTACATTACCAGTACTATTGAAGTTCTCTAATAGTGCTAAATGAATGCCCTTTAGTACAGAAAAGCACACTTAATAAGTAGAATGTTACTAATTGTATTTGCAATACAACAATTTAGAGCTGAGCTGTCAAATATTAATATGTAAGAAGTCTGACAGCACCGTATATCAGAATCATTTGCTAAAAAGGCTAAATTAGTTTTCTTCCTTCTTTCGTAATCCAGAGCTGTATTTTCCAAAATGCTTTCATGGGATACGTGCCACCTGCTGTTCTCTCTCCAGGACACCTGCTGTATCATTTACATCTAGTATCCTGTAAAAGCCCACCTAGTTCTGTTTTCCAGATCTCCAACAAAGGGCCATTCCCCACCCCTATCCCGAAAGGGCCTTTTACAGCCTCCAATCACATCACCTATAGGGATTTCTTCTGGGTGGTATGAATATTATTAAACACACTGTGAAAATAGTTAACACTATTTGTAGAGACCAAGAACCAAATTCTCTGCTGGTGTAAATAGAGTTTTACCCATTTATGGCACCAGAGAATTTAGCCTTTGGAACGTACAGTCAACCCTGCCAACCTCCTGCACGCCAACTCCACTGTTCACTATGGAAACTCGATTTGAGAATATCTCTATTTAGAACTAAAGACATGACCCACCAGAGCCATCTGTTTTTTCATTGGAAAGTTCACATCTGGATGACCCAATTAAACACATACAACTCCAGTTTCTTACAGAAGACAAACCAGGACATAATTACAAATAAAATATAATATTCTCTTACGTGTGTACTGTTTCATTTAAATTCTCTGGCTGCTTTGTTTAAGCATGTTCAATTAAAAATAAAACCAACATTGGTCTGTTATTTGCAGTACATTTTCCACCTCTCCAAAACGCAAGGTTCGGGCAGTAATTATAGTTTCCTTTATTAGTGATCAACTGAAATTATAATTATGATGGTTAGATTCAAGCTTTGATTTGAGAACTGCTTCTTCGTCCCCCGAAGAAGTAATTTTGAAAGGGAAATTGGCAGCTGCTCTCAAGTTTAAACCAGTGAACAAGTATTAAGGGCCAAAAGCAGTGCACTCTATCCATATAAACAGTCCCATGGACTTCAACAGGAGAGCTCATTAATAAGAGCAGCAGGATTTGGCCCCAAATATATAGAGAGATGATCTAGCAGAAGTTGTTAATCCAGAATCCTCTACCAAGCTTTAGATCATCTGAGCACCAGAAGCAGTTTAATAATTACTGATGCAGCAGAAAGGCCCAGTTATGGAACAGAAAATAATAAGATACCATATTTTTAGTTTTACTCAAAGCAACTAGGGCCTGTTTCCTTGTATATGGCTCCAAACTGTGACTCTATTTTGGGAAAAGCAGGGAGGTAGACTCACTGTGGCGTATTGGCATAGCAACTGGTGAGCAAACATCATCTTTTCACCTGGGCAGGAGTACATATACATGTACGATTGTGTTAGGAATAGTAGAAGTGCCTGCCGAGGGACAAGTTCATGCTGGAACGTTAGGATGGTTGTCCATCCCGAGCTTCCACATCTCAGGTCACGTGTGAGTAGGACAGCCTGGCCTCAACTCACATGAGAAAAAAAATCCCCCCACACATCTACTAGAGCCTTATTAATAAAGGAGGCCTTTGCGTTAGATGAATTAGTATCAGTCTGGCCTGAAGAAGGGGGTTGAGATGGTGAGAAGAGATATGATAATGAACTGTCTCCATCACATTTATTTTTGGTTCCCTACAGAATCAGCTGAAAAACATTTGGACAGGGCAGACAGATTTCTGAGGAGTAAAAAAGGAAGTCACACAAAAAGCATAGCACTCCCAAGACACAGGCTGAACTCCACTATTGTCAATACGCCGCTTCTCCTCTGGCCCCGCCCATCTCCTTCAGTGCTTCTTTCAGGCTTGATTCCAGGGCTGCCCAGGAAAGTAAGGGGAAATAAGTCCCTCCCACACACTCCTTTGCCCGGCCATGAAGAGCTCGCCTGGACTGGGAGAGGCATGGAAAAGAGGGGAGCAGGAGGAAGAATGGAAGAAGATGAAAGCAGGCTCTGCAGGGCCGCTACTGCTCCCTGCGAGCATGTGGGCAGCAAGGAACAGTGTGGGAGCAGACTAGGTGGAACCATAGTTCTTTTCCTTCCCTATGTGTGCGTGCAAAACTGTCCAGGCATGAGGTAGAGAGCATGCCACATCTGGCAACAGGCCAAAGCAGTACACGCCCTCCCAGTCTTTTTCAAGACAGGAGGTCAGGTGAAATGGTAACTCAAGAGCAGCACCTCCAGGTGTCAATTCCTTTTCGAACCATGCCAGGAGTGGCTCATCAACACATCACCTGGTACTTAGACTAAGAGTACATTCTCAATGTAGCCACTAGCTAGTAAGCTCTTCAGGGCAGGGATCTTGTTTGTACAGCACCTACTGCACTGTGGGCGTAATTAATACATATTAACATGAAGAATGGCATCCTGAAGGGAGAGGTTCTGTTACAAAGAACTACAGTAAACACCCTTGGATGAGAGTGTGCGTAAAAATCTAGGTCCCTGCTCTTAATATTAGTAACAATGAAATACATTCTAATGACATTTAATTCTATTACAGTGCAACAGCCGAAACAGACACCTATGGCAATGACAGAATAACTGTGACTCTTCTCTCCCCTTCCTTGTGGTTAATATTTTGTAAAACAATTATTTCCTCCTCTCCCTATCCCCCACAAGCACGCCGGGGATACACTTAAGAAATCTTTTACAAAGGCAATATCCCTGTTTTTGCAGCAGCATCGCACAGGATAAACATACTGCAGTGCCAGGATACGAGCTGACGATGTCACTAGTAGGGCTGGTTTAAAACAGAAAATAGAGTTTTCCTCTTAATGAAGTTTTTCTCCCGAAGTGTCTGCTTTCTGCAGAAGTGTTTGACTTTTCATCAAAAAAGGGCACTCAGAAAAACAGAAGTGGTTTTGGTTCTCAGCTGAAAAGCGACTGTTTCAATATTTCCAAAGCAAAACTTTCCATTTTGATGAAAATGAAGCCTTTCAACATTCCTGAAATCAAATTATTTAACTTTCACATTAAACCACATTCTCCTGAGCCACCATGGTTCCCACAACAGGTCAACAACAGGGGAGACCACTCATCATGGGAGAGACTTACCAGCCAGGGAGCCTGGCACCTAGTGGAGAATGGAGGAACGAAGCAACTAAACTACAACTCCTATGAGGCACCGTGGCAGCACACACAGACACAGTTTGACATACAGCTGCCCCAGAATGAAACGTTTTGATTTGATTCCGCAAACCAAAATATCTTTTTTCTATTTTCCGAGGGGAAACTTTCAGGTTTTCGACCAAAACCTCAGATTTTTCTGTGGAAAACCACCCCATTTTTTTTACCCACTCTAATCACTAGATTCTTCAGCTGTAGTCACTATGCTCTCCCATAACCACATCAGATCACATTACACTCCAGTGAGACAGAAGAGGGATTCCAGATTTTCCTAGGAAGCCAATTTATTCATGAAGACAAAGCAGCAGTTCGAATTCCTCCAAGTGTACTTACTTTTATTAAAATCAAGGAATTGGTTCAGTAAAAAAAAGAAGTGATTCAAATTTTCACCACCACACTGCTTCCATATTTTGTCTCTTGTACATCCCTTCCATTTTATCTGCCGGGCTCCAATAGAGACCCCAATTACTGCGAGAAAGGCCAGTCTCCTGAGAATGAGAGCCCTGTTTTACAGGCCAACCAGTTGCTTATGCAGATGGAACCAAACTTCTGAATCCACTGAGGCTCACTCCAGGTTAGATGTAACCAGAAACAACCCAAACCAGAAAGTGTGAGCCCTTGGACACAGGAAGGGAGCATGTTCAGTGGCCCCCTCCCTTCCCATTAGGACAGGTGTTTTTCTCCTCGCTATTATTATTATTTGTGTTACAGTAGAGCCCTCAGCTGAGATCAGAGACTCCCTGTGGTAGCATTGTACAAACAGAGAATGACAGGTAGTCTCATGGAGCTTACAATCTATAGGATAAGACAGACACGGGTGAGGAGAAATGGAAGTAGAGAGAGGTGAAGTGACAGCCCGAAGTCACACAGTAGGTCAGCAGCAGAGCTGTGACTAGAACCCGGATCGCCTGATTCCCAGTCCCCATTGTTGGCAATGCAGGAGTGATGAAGACCTGAGGCGCACTCCTTCTGGTACAAACAAAGCCACATCCCTTTGGTTGGCTATGCCTGCTCTTACACAGCTGTGTTGAGGAATCCCCATGCTGGCACCAGCAGACACACTGATGCCTTGCAGGGTTCTCTCTGCTAATGGCAGCCCTATCAGACAGAGTCTTCTTAAGGCAGACGTGGGCAAACTATGCCCTGTGGGCCATATCCAGCCTACGGAACTGTCCTGCCTGGCCCCTGAGCTCCCAGCCCAGGAGGCTAGCACCCGGCCCCTCCCCTGCTGTTATCCCTCCCCTGCAGCCTTAATTCACTGCGCCGCCAGCGCAATGCTCTGGGCGGCGGGGCTGCAAGCTCTTGCCAGACAGAGCAGCTGCAGAGCCACGGCCTGACCCGGTGCTCTGTGCTGCACGGTGTCATGGCTGGCTCCAGACGGCCAGCGTGGCTGCCTGTCCTGGTGCTCTGGGTGGTGCGGCTTTAGCACCGCCAGCCACTGGTGCTCCAGGCAGCGCGGTAAGGGGGCAGCGTGGGTTGGATAGAGGGCAGGGAAGTTCGTGGTGGTGGGCAGGGGTGTCAATAGAGGTCAGGACAGTCAGAGGGCAGGGAACAGGGGGGTTGAATGGGGGCAAGGGTTCTGGGGGCGGTCAGGAAGAAGGGGTGGTTGGGATGGGGCAGGGTTCCTGGGGGGGGCAGTCAGGAAGGAGAGGAGGTGTTGGATGGGATGGCGGGGGGCAGTCAGGGGCGGGGGGTCTGGGAGCGGTCAGGAAACAGAAAGGGGTGGATGGGGTAGGGGTCCTGGGAGGGGCCATCAGGGACAGGGAACAGGGGGGGGTTGGATAGGGCAGGAGTCCCGGGGGGGGGCATCAGGGGGCAAGAAGCGGGGGGGGGGGGGTGGGGTGGGGGCAGGGCCCGGGCCACGCCTGGCTGTTTGGGGAGGCACAGACTCCCCTAACTGGCCCTCCATACAATTTCAGAAACCCGCCCCTATCTTAAGGAGTCAAAACTCCCAGCCAGCTCCTCTCTAACTACAATCCTTTGAAGCCAGTCCTGCACATCTGCTACCTGAAGCTGAGACAACATAGTTAATACTGGGGCAATCTCACAGCTTAGAGAAGCAATGTAGTAATGTGTTATTTATTTGGTCAGGAGTTTTGACCTTGTTTAAAGACAGAGCCGTTCTTGGAAAATGTTAGAATTCTGGACGGAAGTTTCAATTACACCCCGGCACTGCACCAACAACAGAAACTTTGGATTTAAAGCCATCTTACCAGTAGCCAGAAGTGAGGGTTGGGCTCCCCTCACCCTGGATTCCTCTCCCTCATAAACACTGCCTTCTGGTTTTTTGTAAAGCCTCACACCTGTTAACTTTGCCTGGAATGTGCCAGTCCTTTCCCTCTGCCTTTCAACAAGCAGTGAAATTACAGCCCTTCATCTGCACTCATCCTCCTCCTAGGCTTGTAACACTACACCAGTCAAATGAGGGGCCACAAATCTTTACAGAGGACTAAGCAAAGTGTGTGGGGGGGAAAGGGTGCTGGAGAAGGGGACACCCAGGGAAACACGCCATGTCATGGGAAACAGAACATTAAGAGGCTGTGAGAACTAGGGCAGCTATCACTCAGCCCCACCTATGCCACCATGCCAAGGAGGAGAGGGATCACTCTTGCAAGATCAGAGTGTTCTGCTTTCTTAGTACACTGTGACATCACTGTTCTTTCAGGTCCTTATTTTAAAGGAACATCAAGGTAACTCTAGGCAGGGATGAGAAAGAAGGATGGGAAAATAATGATCTTATATTTATATTACACAGAAAAAAATATATTAAAAGAATATTATTAAGGTTGTAAGCAGTATTGGTCCCAGGATATTAGAGAAACACGGTGTGCGAGGCAATATCTTTTTATTGGACCAAGTTCTGTTGATGAGAGAGGTGAATTTTGGAGCCACACAGAGCTCCTTCTCAGGTCTGGGAAAGGTGAAATGGATTGTTTAGCATAAGTAGCTAGCACATATTATAAGGGACCGTTCCAGGTAGAGTGGCCCCTCTTTTTGTCCTGTGACTGTGGAAGTGTTAATGGGTGACTATGTAACGGGTGCAGTTTCTCACTATTTAAAATTATTTGAAAAGATAGCAGTTGGGATGCCATTTGCTGCAGCCAGTGCTTATTTTCATTTACAGGAATATCTATAGGGCTCTTTTGCCATAGTATTGAATGGATACTTGCTGCTTGTGATACATAAAAGAAAGTGATTGGAATCACAGTGCTGACCGTGTCTCCAGCCTGTGGGTCACAGTGGTGTCACACACACACACACACACACACACACACACACACACACACACACACACACACCTACCTTGCCCTGACTCTTTGCTCCTCTATGTTTGCTGGGGAAGGGACAGGCATAGAAAACACTGCTGTGAAATAAAGGAGTAATGTAGAGATATGGCAAGTGAAAAACAAAAAGTTCTATCCCCATCTGAGGAAACTGTTTGCTGTTAAGTTTTTGCCCACTTCTTTAATTGTTAAATTTCAGCTTCCATTCTTACATTTTACCATTGCCATGATACAGAAGCAGTGCTCAGTGCTGGCTTCATGACTGATGCATCCATCAGTGGGATTTCAGACTCAGCCCCGGTCTACACTACACAGTTAGGTCGACGTAAGGCAGCTTATATCGACCTAACTATGTCAGTGTACAGACTACAGCCTTGCTCCTGCCTATGTAAGTGCCCTACTGCACCGACATAACTGCTCCTCCTCCACGAGAGGCATAGGGCTTATGTTGGTGTAGTTAGGGCGACGCAGTGTCCATGTTGACACTGTGTTACTCACATTGGCTGTCATTCTTGTCAATTTCATGGCTCCAGCCCGGACTCCCACCCCCAGGGTCCCAGCTCCCAGCCAGGATGCTGCCTAGGCTCCCCACAGCTCGCTTGGAGAAGGGCTGCTCCTGGGGTCCCAGCTCCCCATTGGGAGCCCGGCTGCACCTAGGCTCCCAGCTCCCCACTGGGACTCTGGGCAGCTGCCCCACTCCCATCTGCAGCAGGGAGGCAAGGGGAGGAGGCTCCCAGCGAGAAGCAGGGAACAGACGGGGAGTGAGAAGCTGGCAGGGAGCTGGGAGCCTGTGGGACAGCCAGGCTCCCAGCAGGGAGCTGCGAGCGTAGCTGAGAGCCCAGGCTCTCAGCTCCCCACACTACCCCTCTTAGGTCAGTGGAAGTGCTCCTGGTGAGGACGTGCACCACTGGCCCAAGGAGGGTAGTGTGGACATGCACCACCACAGTAATTACTGCAGAGGCCATAAGTCGACCTAATATAGGTTGACTTAAGTTTTTAGTGTGGACATGCCCTAACAGAGGCACGAAGTGCATATCATACTTCGCATGGGGTTCATTTGCACTATCCCAAACATGGTATTGGGGAACTAGGCTCTCCTTTCAAAAGAATCTGCCATGAACGTCTGCACACACACCCAAATCCCCAAGAAGGGGGAACTGGAAATTGAAAAGCATAAATGTGTTTGGGATGATTTTTGAAAGAAACTGACTATGAAATGTTGACATTAAGTAACACTTTAACCCAAAGATGTAAGAGAAGCAGGGATGTTCTATGCCCTGAAAGGAAAGATCACTTTGTGGGAGAGGCATGAAAGGTTTTTAGATTATGATAAACACAGAGAAGACTCAGACAGGGGAGAAGGGAGAGATGCAAATATGCTTTTGGGTCCCCCCCCAGGAAGGCCGTATGTTATGGAGTACAGACAATATTTTATAGGATACAGGTGACAGAAGCCTCTTCTTTGCTTGAAAGAGTTTGAATGAAGGGGAGAAGGAGCCAAGGAAGGAAAAATGAATGGCAGGTCTCTAAAAGCTAACAGTATATGTGCTGTGCCAACATGCCTTTCAAGAACTGAAGCATTGGTATCCAAGTATTATTTCCTCTTCACTGCATTGCGGAGAGCCAGTAGCATCTTAGCAGATTCCAACATTACCTTAGCGATGTCCAATGGAGCAGCTGCACTCCAGAGAGCATCTCGCCTGCACGTCCCCAAGCTGTCAGTTTGCAGCACATCATTCCAGCCATCCGAAAGAGAGGCCAACAGAACAGGGAAGGCTCAGTGTGACCTGCCCAATAACATTCTCCACTGACTGGAAATCCCAGTCAAATCTCATTCCGTCCCATCCTAACCTCCTGCTATCAAAACTGACAACGAAAGCTAACCACAGAACCCATTTTAAGCCTCACCTGAACTCCCACAGGTCACCTGCATACTTTAAACATTTTGATGGGCTTCCTCCAATGTGTGCATAGCTCCGAATGACTTACAAATGCCAATTTACCAGGCATCCCTTATTCCATTTGTCTTAACTAAGAATTCAGTGTCAGAAGCCAAACACTATGTTTAGTATTTGAAAAATGTTTCAGGAAGCGTGCAATTGAACTGGTTGGGATCAGGTACCAAAATGTGCCGAAGAGGTAATTGAGCATAATTTGTAGGGTATCATCTCCACAAATAAATTGCTACGGAGACTATTAATCCTTAATCATCTATTGAGGCATCTCCAGAACTAACTGAAGAATTACTGAATTGTCTCTACTCATTACCTTCACCAAAAATCTAACAGATGGGAGAGAAAAGTCTATCGGCAAAATTCTGCTCTCAAGTGTGCATAACAGATCTCAGCTCCAGTATCCTACTTTCCTTACATGTGCATGTCAATGGAAGAAATGCACACAGAGAGCAGATTATCAAATTCTAAGAGCAGCATTTCACCCCTAATGCACTGTGTAGCAGTGGACTGTCTTCTCATCCATACACTCTGAGAGGCGTTCTGCCTGCTTGAGGCTAAATATTTTCTAACGCTCCTTCTGGACGAGTATGGACCCATACTGCCCCAAGACGGAAAGAGAGTTAAAAGTCACAAGTGAGCTCTACATACACACACATTTAATCTGTATGCAAATACATCATTGTGATGATTGATCCACCCTACAGAGTAGAACCTCATCAGTTTCAGAGTGACCCAGTGCAGACTCTGAAATTGGTTCATGAGAAAGTAAGGCACTGACTGACCCAAAGCCCACCAAAATCAATGGGAGTCTTTCCATTGACTTCAGTAGACACTGGATTGGGTCCCTAGTGAATGAGCACAACAAACAAACAAACCAACCAACCATAACAACCACCATCAAGATGTGCTTTACTCATTTATTTTTCCAACTGTAGTGGAGTTGTAATTATTTATGGTAATACTGCAGAGTGCACTACGTAATTTACTGTAGCACATTTTGTAAACACAATGAAATCTTTGAAAGATGAGAATTTCTTCCCACATCTTGTTATTAAATCTTTGTGGTGAGATGGACAGAAGCTATGGAAAATTATAATAGAGATTTTTTTCCTGGGTGCACTTTTAAATTATATCAAGGGAGCCTTGATATGCTTAAAGGAGCATATGGTTACGCATCTATGCATCCTTTTTAGTGTTCATAAATCCTAAGAAATGAAATTAAATAATAAAAGTGTGTGGCTTAGCAAAGTGCAATTTACTGAGATTTGACAATATCTTCCCCCCCCCCCCACCTACAGCAGGTAACTTGTCTTGGAGTGATTTAAAGAATTAAGATACTTAAGAATGGTTATAACTGGATTGAGTGAACACACAAGACATGGGCCGATCCTGCATGCTTCCCTCCCATTGACTTGCATAGAAAGATTCCTACTGTCTTAGGCATCTGCAGAGAGCCCAACACCCTAATATCTAAGTGCTACTATTTAAGTGATATAATAAAAGGGAACAAAACCAGGGGGAAATAGATTAATTTACAAAAAAGAATCTACTAAAGTCTATTCAGCAACATACTTAAATATGTGCCCAACTTAAAGCACACAAGTAATCCTAGTCTTCAGGCATGAGATTAAATACCTTGCTAAATCAAGGCCTAAATTAACTTCTCACTTAACACACACCCTGCAAAAAAATTAAAATAGTGCCCTCTCCTGCAACATACAAAAGTTTCCATCTCATATCTGAGCAAAGGAAAGAGGCGGGGAAGAAAAGTGTAATAAGAAGTGACACAGGTTGCTTTTCCTTTCTCAAATGTCAGTGCCCACTGATCACTAAATCACTTCAACAGCTTATTAAGTAAATGTCATGGAGAGTTACTGGCAATCTCCTATTAATTTAAAAAATACTTATAAAGTTTACTTTAGGAATGTAATTTCTTTTTCAATGAAAAATGCTGCCTATATTCAATTGGGAGCATTTTGGACCTAACCAGCCAGGGTGTGAGCCTGTTGATCATACAAAATGCACATTTACTATGAACTCCTAGTTAGAGACCTGTAATATATTGTAAAGGTTGCTTTATAGCTTAATTGTGATATTCCTTTATCATTTCAAAGCATCCACCCCATTTGGATTTTCACATTTTTCGAATATATTTTGTTCCCAGGATTTTGTGCCAACTCTAGTAAAGCAGAAGCTATCATAGCTCAATGGTGTGAGCAGTGTCCTGCTAAACCCAGGGTTGTGAGTTCAAACCTTAAGAGGGCCACTTAGGGATCTGGGGCAAAATCAGTACTTGGTCCTGCTAATGAAGGCAGGGGGCTGGACTCGATGACCTTTCAAGGTCCCTTCCAGTTCTAGGAGATAGGATATCTCCATTAATTTATTTATTTAATCATTCTTTGGGAGTTAATACTAAATAATAAGCACTTTAAATCTTCAAAGCACTGCATAAACATTAACTAGTTTTCACAACAATTCTATGAGGGAAGCAAGTAAGTGTTGTTATACCCGTTTCAATAGGCAATGACTTACTTTTGAGAATAGCTTTTTAAATCCATGTTAAACATACTTTAACCTACCCATGCTGGCAGGTAATAACATTTTTAAAGTCTATGAAACCATTTGTTTTTCAAAAAATGGATTTCTAGCCTGGCCATTTTATAATTTGTGAGATTGAGGCTACAGAGGTTGTCCCGGCGTTGGGATTACAACAACTCAGTCATTCCAGGCTTGCACTTCATCCACTAGACAATTCGGTCTCCCACAGAACCAAGAGAAGGTCAGGTATTCTTCACTGCTCTTATTTGCATCTGACTTTGATTGCACCTTCTTTCCATGGAAGCAACATGAGGCTGCAGCAGAGATCAAGCGCAGTCATGGCACTGGTGAACAAATTCAAACACAACCACTGCATTTGGTTTCAGAGTCAGGACTTGACTGACATTTTCTCAGTCAGAGACCGTCTATCTTTTCAGCAGGTGTACACAGTGTTGGGCAGTGGGGCCCTGATCCCTTATTGGGGCCCCTAGGCTCTACTTCAACACAAACAAGCAAGCTGCAGGACAGTAAGACACATCAGTGGCCCTGTTCCCTTTATCTAGGGACAGCTAGAAACTTGACTTCCAGACCTGACGAGGTGCAGGGGTGGGGGGATAAGCCAACTCCCTTCCAGTTCAGAAACTAACAGCAACATTCATCCAAATGCATGAAACACACACAGAGGCTCAATCCAAGACCTCTGATTCCAATATATAGTGGAAGGAGGGGACTGATGTACTGCATTTTTGGACACTGTTCAGTTCTAACTACTGCTTGCTATCCATCAGGAAACAAGGGAAGAATAGGGATTAAAAATCAAAACGGCACATTTTTTATTCAACAGCTCCCAGAAAGACCTAGCAAGATCTTTACTCCCAATTCACCTCGTAGAAATAAAAGGTTTCCCTTCTTTCATTCTTAGGATACAACCGATCACATTTATCATGCTACTGCCCATTCAGCAGAAAAGTGACAAATAAGCAAATAAACTAGAATAAGGTGAGATTTGTGGACTATAAAGCTGCAGTACTTCTGTGTCACCTCCTCCCTCCCCCCTCCCATATCTCCTTTCACCCAAGCATCATTTCAAACAGCAGATAAACCAGTGCTTTGAATTCTTCTTGTGATGTCGTAACAAGCTGGCAACTGGCGTGACATGTTGTAGGGAGGCGCACACAAATACCAAAATCAGAAATAATGAGATTTCTCTCTCATATGCAGCATGAAATGAGAGGCAAAACAGCAGTGCTGCTGAAAACAGGGTAGTGGGAAGAGGGAGAGGACGTTTTAACCCAGTTTGCTTACTACATGTATTTAAAAAGAAAATGCCTTGCAGGCAAAACACTGGGAAATGTAGACTTGGAGGACTGGGCCTGTCACAGAGCTCCACGTCTCGAGCCAGGACAGCTCTCTCTGTATCTCAAGTACAAGTGCCCTGTGACCAGGCACCGCTGTGTGCTGTGGCCAAACGAACTGATGCTACAAATAAGAACAAAGGGGAGCAGGGAGGAAACAAAAGGAAAGTGGATAAAAAGACTCCAGTAAATCAATTAGCACAAAGTCTGCTTCAGTTTGTAGACAGCATCAGTAATTGCTGTGTGCATTGTTGGTGATGAATGGGGCTGGTTACCACTGCGCCTCGTCATTCTTATCATGGCTGGGAACCAGCAGAATACTGATCTATGCTGAAAGTCTTTAGTTATTGCTAAATAATCAGGGCAAGGTGTCAGCTCTGAGCTCATGTTAACTTGTCCCATCTTCCTTTTTCCCCGCAACCCATGGTTCATTTTCAGGCAGACTTGACAGAGCATCCCTCTTGCACTGTGTGAATCCTGTGTTTCTTCCAACTGACAATTTTGGGGTTGTTGTGGTTTTCAAATAGATGACACGAAAAGCTTTTCTTTAAAACAAACTTAAACACATTGAAGGCTCCAAGATGTTGCACAGGGCTCCTAATTGCCAACACACCAGCTGGGTGCCAGATCCCGTAGTGTTTTACACTTCTATGCAATGGCTCTGCAATCAATTCCCAATCTTGAAGACTCATTCTTTGGGCTGTGGGAGCACAAGCGAGGCAATGGGCCCGATTCTTCTCTCCTTCACATCAAGGGAAACTCCAATGGTGGAGCCCAAACCAGTGTAAAACCAGCACAAGCGAGAGCAGAATCAGGTCCAATATGCTTGTCACTAAGGTGGCTAGGAGAGGGGACAGAAGAAGCACCTGCTGTAACAGGTTAAGTTAGATTTGCCATGTCTCACTCCTCTGAAGGAAGTCTCTGCCATAGCCCATTAAATTTAAAGGTCTGAGGAAGGATTTTGTTGCGTATTACAATGAGGCATTTATAATCTCAGTCATGGTGGATAATCATGAGTGGCCTGAGGGAGGAGAAGTTAATGAGAGGCGATTAGCAAGGCAACACCAGGAATGCAGTAGACCCGCCCCATAGAAAAATGAAGTTATAATTTATTTAGGGCCTGATCCTGGGTGGTTCTGAGCAGGGGAGGCTCTATGTTTTTTGCCGCCCCAAGCACGGCAGTCAGGCGGCCTTCAGCGGCATGCCTGCAGGCGGTCTGCTGGTCACGTGGATTCGGCGGCGTTTCTGTGGGTGATCTGCCAGCCCTGCGCCTTTGGCGTACCCGCCGCCGAATTGCTGCCGAAGCCCGCAGGTATGCCACCGAAGGCAGCCTGACTGCCGCCCTCACAGCAACCGGCAGGCCGCCCCCCGCGGCTTGCCGCCCCAGGCACACGCTTGGTGCACTGGTGCCTGGAGCCACCCCTGGTTCCGAGCACAGTCCAGATCCCACTGAATTCTGGATCAGGCCCTTGCATGGGAAAGCTACATTTCATTCATTTCCTTTCGGGCCCATGAGTCATTTACAGCCTGCCCAGAAATAAAGGCCATAAAACAATTATTATAAATTAAGTAAAAGTTGAACCAGCCCAACTCTATTACTCAGAAGCCTGGGCCCAGTCCTTTTGGGTCTCTATCCAAAAAAAGGAAAGTTGATTTTTAGAACCTATATGCTACAGAATGCAATATAATGGCAGCCCATTGAATGATCTCTGTGGCAGGAAGGTGATGAACAAGATTGTAAACAAAATAATAATATCATAATAATTATCTAACCATTCTAAGGTAGCATAAAGAGTCTCTTTAAGGAGATTGCTTTAGAAAGACCTTTATTATTTCTAAAGCACAAACAATGCTATACAGACAAGTGAGCAAAGCTCCTATCCTGAATCATTTGGGCCTGGTCTACACTTAAAAGATAGGTTGACATAGTGATGTTGGTCAGGGGTACGAAAAAAACATACACTTAACTGACACAGCCAGGCCCATCTAACCCCCAGTGTAGATATAGCTATGTCTACATAGCTACCATTGTTTGAGGAGATGGTACTCCTATACTGATGGAAAAACCCCTTCCACTGGTGTAACCTGTGTCTACACTATGGGATTACGCTGGCATAGCTACAGCAACATAGTTATGTTGTTATAGTCTCCACAGTGTAGACATACCCTTACTGTAGGGTGACCAGATGTCCCATTTTTAAAGGGACAGTCCCATTTTTTGGGACTTGTTCTTGTATAGGCGCCTATTACCCCCCCACCCCCTGTCCCATTTTTTCACAGTTGCTATCTGGTCACCAGGGGCGGCTCCAGGGTTTTTGCCGCCCCAAGCAGGGGGGGGAAAAAAAAAAAAAAAAAGCCGTGATCGTGATCTGCGGCACTTCGGCGGGCAGCTCTACCGCCGCCGCTTCAGTCTTCGGCAGCAATTCGGCAGCGGGTCCTTTGCTACGAAAGGAAGTGAGGGACCCGCTGCCAAATTGCCACCGAAGAGCCGGACATGCCGCTCCCGCCGTTGGCCGCCCCAAGCACCTGCTTGCTGGGCTCGTGCCTGGAGCCGGCCCTGCTGGTCACCCTACCTTACTAGCTAGACATGACCAGTCCCCTTGACACTGTGGACTTGTACCTTCTCCAAAGGAAGCACAGTGATTGTCAATTAGAGAAAAACTGAATATTTGAGGCCACAAACAAAATCTAAGCAGGACTAGATTTACCCCCAGCCTATTCCAAAAATGTGACAGGGATGCTATGGAAAACCCATGTGAGCCACTAGGTCACCAATTTCTCTATGGTTTTATATGTGGAGCTGGTCAGGAATTTTTTAACACACAACTTTTTTTTTTGTTAGAAAATGCCAATTCGTTGAAACTAACATTTTTAGCGGGAAAGAATCAGTTTCGAAGACACTTTCATTGGGAACCAGTTATTCAGGTCCAGAATGGAATGTGTGGTGAGAGAAACCCACCCCAGAGTTTCTGCCTAGAACTTCCACATCCCGGGTGAGTGCCTTACCCAGCAAGCTATTAGCTATTTGGGGGGAGAAGGGGGTCTCTCTGAATCTCTCTGTTTTTTCCACAAACATTTTCAAAAGGTCTCAGTTTCATCCCAGTGCAAAAGGAAAAGATTTTTGAAATCTTGAAAATTTTCATGGGATGGAAAAGTGGTTATACTTATATGGACCCGTAAAACTCTGCAATGTATTTGTCCTCACAACATCCCTTGAGATAGGGAAGTGCTAATATCCCCATTGTACAGATAGGGAACTGAGGCAGAGAAAAGCCAAGTAACTTGCCCAGGGTCACACAGGAAGTCTGTAGCAGAGTAGGCATTTGAACCCATATATCCCAAGTCCTAGACTAGACCATCCTTCCTCTCTATTACTTATTTCCTACATAGATCATCAGTGAACTATGTCTTGGGATCAATGAATATCAAGACATTGCCCCACAGAGGTCAGCATAGTAGAGACACGCACCTTGACATGGGGACCTTGGATAGAAAGAGAAAAGCCAGTTAAAATAAATGCTCCGGTATCCCTATACCAGTCCTTCCTGATTGTAGGCATGCAGGTAAAATAATTCATAGTCATTTTCTTTGTCTCTAATTAGTGTTTTATTATTTTTAGAATATTTGTCTACTATTTTATTGGCATGTCCATACTTCCTGGCTTGGTTTTACAATCATCAGCGATGACACAGATTACATATTTTTAATTTGCATTCAAATTGCAACAGTTATTCTGCAATCTCTACAATGCCTATTGTATTGTATAATTTTGACCTCCTTATGGTGTTGGGGGTTTTAGAGTAGGAAATTTAACCTAGGGTGCTAAATTCCATTGCCATAGACTATTACAGCTCTGGATGATCATGTGCAGTCAATTCCCACTGACTTTAGATTTTTGGGAAGATTTGCTCCACTGAAAGAAAATGTGCCTTTGGCTTTTGGTGGGACTTCTGAAGCAACAGAGTTTGCCGGTTAATTTTTTCCCTGTGTATGGCCTGGTCTACACTACGGGTTTAGGTCGGCTTTAGCAGCGTTAAACCGAATTAAGCCTGGACACGTCCACACAACGAGGTCCTTTCTTTCGACTTAAAGGGCCCTTTAAACCGGTTTCTTTACACCACCTCCGACGAGGGGATTAGCGATAAAACCGGCCTTTGCGGGTCGGAATTGGGGTAGTGTGGACGGAATTCGATGTTATTGGCCTCCGGGAGCTATCCCACAGTGCTTCATTGTGACCGCTCTGGACAGCGCTCTCAACTCAGATGCACTGACCAGGTAGACAGGAAAAGACCCGCGAAGGTTTGAATTTCATTTCCTGTTTGCCCAGCGTGGAGAGCACAGGTGACCACGCAGAGCTCATCAGCACAGGTAACCGTGATGGAGTCCTCCCAGGATCGCAAAAGAGCTCCAGCATGGACCGAACGGGAGGTACGAGATCTGCTCGCCATATGGGGAGATGAAGCAGTGATAGCTGAACTCCGTAGCAGTAAAAGAAATGGAAAAGTATTAGAAAAGATCTCCAAGGCCATGAAGGACCGAGGCCATAACAGGGACACACAGCAGTGCCGCGTGAAAATTAAGGAGCTACGGCAAGCCTACCACAAAGCCAGAGAAGCAAACGGAAGGTCCGGGGCAGAGCCGCAAACTTGCCGCTACTACGCGGAGCTGCATGCGATCCTAGGGGGTGCAGCCACCACTACCCCAACCGTGTGCTATGACTCTCTCACTGGAGAAACACACAGGGAAGACGGTTCGGGGAACGAGGAAGATGACGATGGAGGTACTGTAGGTAGCTCACAGCAGCAAGGAAGCGGAGAAACCGGTTTCCCCAACAGCCAGGATATGTTTGTGACCCTGGACCTGGAACCAGTAACCCCCGAACTCACCCAAGACCCTCAGGGCACACAGGAGACCTCTGGTGAGTGTAACTTTGTAAATATTTGTAAACATTACAAAAAAAAAGCAAGCAAGTCTGTTAACGTGTATGGGGATGGAGCGGAAATCCTCCAGGGACATCTCCAGAAAGCTCTCCTGGTTGAAATGGGGTGATTTTATTAAGGGGGACATTCAGAGGCGCCCGTTCCTGCTATTCTGACCAGAAATGTTCCCCGCTGTTAACCACGCGGTGGGGGGGAGGGGTGAAGTGATCATCCCAGAGAATCGTGTGTGTGTGGGGGGGGGGTGGTTTACTTGTGTTTGTGCCGCATGTTAACCGGGAAACCGCAGCCCCCTCCTTTCACATTGAAACCCCATTTTAAATGGACAACCCAATTCATCCTTGATATGGGAAATGCGCTGCTGTTTGCAACCTTTCCCACATGTTAAGAAGGTTAAAAAAGCCAAAACACTGTGGCCTACGATGGCTGCCTGCAAGCCGAAATATGCGACCTTGTAATGAAAGAGTGTACCCATTGTTCCCTAAAATGTGTCTTTTTTAACCACCTCTCCCTTCTCCTCCACCAGCTGCAAATGTTTCTCCTTCGCAGAGGCTCGTGAACATTAGAAAGAGAAAACGTAAGACGAGGGACGAGATGTTCACGGAGCTGCAGATGTCCGCCCAGGCTGATAGAGCACAGCAGAATGTGTGGAGGCAGTCAATGTCGGAGATGAGAAAAGCCCAACATGAACGAGAGGAGAGGTGGCGGGCTGAAGATGATAGGTGGCGTCAGCTTGCAGACAGACGGCAAGAGGCAATGCTCCGTCTGCTGGAGCATCAAAGTGATATGCTCGAGCGTATGGTTGAGCTGCAGGAAAGGCAGCAGGAGCAGAGACCGCCGCTACAGCCCCTGTGTAACCAACAGCCCTCCTCCCCAAGTTCCATAGCTTCCTCACCCAGACGCCCAAGAACACGGTGGGGGGGCCTCCGGCCACCCAGTCACTCCACCCCAGATGATCGCCCAAGCATCAGAAGGCTGGGCTTCAATAAGAGTTAAAGTTTTAAAATGCAGTGTGTCCTTTTCCATCCCTCCTCCCCCACCCATCCCAGCTACCTTGGCAATTATCCCCCCACCTCTGTAAGGAACTAATAAAGAATGCATGAATGTGAAAAAACAATGACTTTATTGCCTCTGCAAGCGGGAGGGGAGGGGAGGGTGGGGTGGGGTGGTTGGTTTACAGGGAAGTAGAGTGAACCGGGTCGGGGGGGGGGGGGG